>NC_054542.1:42751288-42846288 GCF_017654505.1 Polyodon spathula | reverse complement strand
CTTTTCCTCACTCAAAACTTTCCTTTTCAACTCTTTGGGCATGGTCAGTAGTTATTTTTTGATTCCAATTACTTTTGAGGTGCTACTAGCACTGTTTTGCCATCCAGCTGGTCCTATTGCAAGAGGATAGTGATGACCACAGGAGTGGTTTTTATACTTTTCCTTGTTAAATAAGATTTGGTTCAGGTGATCCCCTAATCAGTACCTCATTCAGTAATAATTATAATTATATATAAGCTTTTTTTCTTAAATCAGCATCTCTACATGTATGGCAGCCATTCCATTCCAGTGTCTGTTGAATTCCAACACAGGCACACCTCATTCTACTGTATAAGTTTTTCTCCCCAATACCTCTGTTTTTTAAGTAGTTTTCCCCTTGATTTGTTTATGACATTTGAAGCTCTGTACCATGCATTTTATTATTATACTTCTGTCCCACTCTGGATTCCCGTGCAGGACTGCTGAGGTGGATTAAAGCACTGCTTTGACTACTCGCATCCCCTTAATGTTATTTACTGATCTTCCTGTTCATCCCTGGGTCATTAATCCTGGGGCTTATCAATACTTTTGAAATTAAAGCAGTCAAATGACACAGGCTGGTAGACAGTTCCATTGTGAATTCAATACTTATATTCCAATCTGGGAGCTTTCTTTTCCACTGTTGTCTGGACTGACGACCAGTTATAGATTACTATCGATTGGGTTTTATAACAGGCCAGTTGTTAGCATTCATGCTGTGCTCACCCAAGTCACAGTGTGACTTTTGACTGACACCAGAACAACTGCATCTGGCAGTGACTTACACAGCCCTCTGTATGAAATGGATACAAATGCATATCTTGCGTGATTAAAATGAAGCAGTTGGTTTTAATTAACCTGTATTGATCCAGCTGCTGCTTCTGTTTGAATATAAGGATAAAGGAGAGACACCTTCAACAGAAAAGATTTGGGTAGTTGTGCTGTACAAACCTGAGTTTAATGATTACATTTTTTTTTGGAGGAGGGGTGATTTTCATCCACTCATACATTTACCTTTGCAATACAAATGGCAGAGATTTTTAGTGTGTTTTGGTCAACTTTGGGCTGTATTTCATCAAGGGGTTCTATGACATCATAAACATTACTGTCAAGAAGCACTTATTGTTTCATGTTCTTATCAAAAAAGTAGTTTTAGTGAACAGTGGCTACAGAGGCGGCTCAGAATTGTCTGTTTGTAAGAAGAAAATACATAAACAAATCATCTTCTTGCGCTTAAATATTTTGCTATGGCGGTTACAATGAGTTCAAGGAACTTGCCCACCTGACAATTCAAGGGGCGGGAGTCCAGTTTACAAGAATAGCTTGTTAGAGCGTAGATTGGGTTGGCAGAGGAGAGACCTCTAGAGAAAACATATAAAAGGGTTGTCTTGCTTGATGAGGAGGGGCATGGCCTACCAAAACCATGCACAGCATCCCTGAGGATAGAACAGGTAGCGGATGCAAACCTGAATCCTTCGGGGGTGGAATAGGTCACGGATGCAAACCTGAAAATGAAAGCACAGAAAAGTAGTTTCCTTGGCTATTTGAGAGCCGCTCGCGGTGGGAGTGGAGAGCCTCCCTCAGGGAATCTGAAAACAGGTGGAAAGTAGAAGGTAAGTTAGGACATTGAGCACGGAACACATAGCAGACTAAGACCCGAGCGGACATAGGAAGAGAGAAAACTGAGCCTCTAAGTGCATGAGCTGCAAAAAATTAGGATGGTAGGGGTCCCAATTGGCTCGTACAATGAGGACCCCCCTTATCTGAAGACAGTGGTGTAGCCTGACTCGAGGTCAGGGCAGTGAGATCACTTGCCCCCCAAAAGAATTACCCCCGGCTCAATAGAAGTTCTCCAAAACCGTGCGACAAACAAGAAAAAAGACCATGTGCCAATGCATAGGATAAACACACAAGACAACAGTAAAAGGGGGTTAGATACAGTAGATGTATGGATTATGTGTACTGTATGTATAACTATACCTATATCTCTTGCCACTCTGGCAAGCTAACGATACTTTGTTGAGCTGTGGAAATGGCAGAAATGGAAGAGTGAATGATCAATTCAACTGCTGAAGAAGAAGCACTCCAGACTCTTAATAAGATGATGGTTGATTCTCGGCTTGGCTGCCGATGTTGCTGCACCGATCCTAAAGGTGTGAGGGCTGTAAAACTGGGGCGGGAGGCCTGCATTGGAGATCAGAGGCGACAGGTGGGAAGAGAACCAATGTCTCAATACAACGGAACAGGAAGAATACACAAACAGCAGGTCTGATGGGAGGAGGGGTTTCCTACGCGCGAGGTATCTAGACATGGAGCTATAAGGGCAGAGAGGAAAGTTAATCTTTGACAGCCGAATGAACTGGCCTTGACAAAGCTGATCTGTCTTGGAAGTGCGTAGTAGGAGGATGAAGTGGGATCCGGGAACCAGTGAGAGTTTGCAGGAACGGATGCTGATGGTAACATGGAAGCTACTTTTGCTGCAACAACTTAGTGGTATTCAAAAAACATTGTGCCTCCATATCTGACTGCTAGGTCTGTAATGTAAAATAGATAGTAATCTAGCTCCAAGCACCGATGAGGGTAAGCAGTGCATAATATGTCCCGATACACAGAGAAAGCCTGTACAAGTTCCCCCAGGGTCCGATTTTTGAGCAGCAGGGGATGGCTGGACCTGGATGTGACAGTGAGGTCCCCGCTGTCAACTGTTAGACATTCAGAATTAGCCATGAGAATTGAAATTACATTTATGTCCTTCCCTTCAATGATTTGACGCCTGAGTGAGGAGCCAGAGTGTGATTTCTGACAACAGGAGCTTGCTGTGGAACTTTGAGGGCAGCAGTTGCCAGGTTGTAGGTGGGCACATCAGCTGTGGGGACTGGAAGTACTGGACTGGAAGAGATGGCAGCCGGGGCAGAAGTGGCGAGTGCTGGGCTTGGTGGAATGGCGATTGCTACAGAGTTGTAAGCAACTCGTTTGTCCATATCGTTGAGCAGTGTATTAATTGAAGCGATTGAAGTTCGGGTATCTGTCATGTTAATACAAATTGCATAGTACCTACCCCTACAAAAATGATCCTTTTCTAACATAGTTTTGATGTGGTTTTTAATAAAGAAGTGGTGTGTAATGCTACATATTTTTGGTGTATAGGATCAAAAGGAATCTGCTGTCTGAGTTTTTTGTGTACATTTTCCATTTTAAGTTAGATTCCAGTGTTTTCGAAGAATCTTTAAATGAAATGTGGGTGCAATAAATATGTAAATACGTTGTGTATGTTTTAATTAAATTACTGGTTTGGTGCAAGTTATAGATTTGTATATTTAATTTAATTTACATATTTCTGTGCGTACATATTTTGGTTGACTAGGTTAGTCTGCAATAATGTCTTTATTGTGCACTAGAGACCTACAGTATATTGTTTTATTTAATTCATGTAATTTGGCACATCCCTAGGTAATGGATTTTAACATATTAGTCCACATTTACATGTAGTTTTCTGAATCTCTTGGATATACATTGCAGTTCATTATTTAGTATTCAGTGCTTTTCTTAATTCAGACAGACATCATCATCATTTAGTCTACATCATATATTATGATACACTAATAAAACTGGTATGTTTATATGTCCCTTGAAGCCAGTTGTATTATGCATGTGTACAACTAGAATGCTGATGAGCAGTGGTCTAATATTGGCTATGGGAAATTATAGTATAATAAAGTCAAAATGTGCTGCTGTGCTCTAAAAGCTCCACATTAAGTGCTCAAACATTATGAAACAGTATTATTTTACAAAGAAGCATTTTATTTGACTTGCTTGAAGATTAATGTTCTCTTAAGCAGGTCCCTGAGAATTAATTGAATTTGGAGCCTGAATCAGATTTAAGGTACAGTATCAACAGTTGTCTTTCAGAACCTGCCCAGACAGTGTTGTGGGAGATATTCATAGCTGGAATTGAATGTAATTTATAAAATTACATTTCCAACTATGGGACACATACTGTGATATTAATTAAGTCTGTCTTCCCCCTTCCTCCCCCCTATAACATTGTCTAGATCTAATTTAGACGGGCTAGATATTAGTAACAGAGGGTCGTAAATATTTAAATTGGTGAATAGTTTAGATTACCTGCTGTGCTGACCTGCCAGTCTGGTCTAAACAAACACAGCTTATTATTATCTGTTAATTAAGAATGTCTGTCTGAAAGACAATATACAATTTTCTTCCTGTAAACTAAAGGGTTAAGAAGTGCGACACCTGGTGAATACAGGATGCCATGACTTTCCCACATTAAAAGAATTGTTACCATGAAACATGGAACGTTTTAGTGAATATACATTCTTAATTTCCTTATTCTAAAAGTTAATTGAAAAACAAACCTTTATGAAAGTAAAATGTTGACTTGTTTAACAATCTCAGGATTTTAGATTTACTAAAACTATGAGATTCAAACATAGTTTGACAAATAAGTAACGACTTAACTGATTTTAAATGGTTTTAGAATCATTTTAATAACAAATCTTGCTGATTTTACTTTAATTATTGTATAATGTGTTTGACGTTTTTGTATAATGTGTTCGACAATTTAGTTAGGATAATGAAACTGAAATGTTTATCAATATAACTAAAGTTAGAACAAAATGAAGTTCTGTTCTATAAACTTTACTGTTTTCCTGTTATATCTCTCTCCATGGAGGAGTGGTCATCACCTGTGTTAATGACACACAGTGCTTGAGTAAAAGCAAGTGTCATTCAAGTTCTGTAAGCCAATGAAAGGACTGATTTCGGTCAAGGATTAGCTTCCTATTTTACCCAGAAGTGATTTAACAATGTAAACTCCTCATTGGGTGCTATATTGAAAGCAAAACAAGTATGAAGTCGTTTTCATGGATCTCATCTCACCATAAAGTAACCACTGAGCCTTTGCGTGTTGTAATGGGGCTCAAGTGTTGTATCTATCTTCGTCCAGAAGAAGACTTCTTGCCACCCCTTCCTGCAACTTTCTGTGTTACAGCTTTGTTTTCAAAGATTTTAAGATTACAAAAAAATATTATGTTTGTGTAGGAAATATCTACATGCAAACCAGATTTAAAAATTGCTGAGATAAAAAATACAAACAATTTTATTTTGATGAACAATTGAAACAAGATAAGAATTGAACTAAACTAATGATATTGTGTGCTTTTGAAAACAACAACTGCAAACGTTTGAAATAACTCTGGATTACACCTTAATACTAAATGCAATTGAAACTGCTTCCGAACTGAAACAAAAATGCAGTCTTCATTCCAACACAACAGACGCCGCTTAAAGGCCCTTACACACCAGACGCGATGCACTGAGCGACACAACAAAGCGACGTGAGAAAATCAATAAAACCTATGCTTTTCAATTGTGCCCTTCACACAACAAGCGAAGTCACCGCGACACAAATTCCAGTGCGAATTCGTCAATCGACAAATACATAACTGACTAATCATATGGTTTGAAATCCAGCAAATTCACTTTGTAACGGGGTGCCCACCCCTTGGGTGTATTTTATTTTTTATGTAGGTATTCATTTGTTATTATTATTATTATTATTATTATTATTATTATTATTATTATTATTATTATTATTATTATTAAAACAAAATACAAACGCACTGCTTTTTGCCGTCATCTTAAATAATAAATACTCATGTCAGACGACTTTCATCCGTCCGCATATAAACACTATATATTTGTATATATATGACTAAATAATAATAATAATAATAATAATAATAATAATAATAATAATAATAATAATAATAATAATAATAATAATAATAATAATAATAATATGAATACCTACATAAATAATAAAATGCACATAAGGGGTGGGCATCCCGTCACACACTTTCACTGAAAATGGAGGTAAAGATCGTACTTGCAGTACCTAATTTTCCTGACCTATAATAAGCCATTTTCTATTGCGTTTGTTAGTAATCATACTTTCCGAAAAATCTGGCAAATTTCCCGCTGTCGTGTCGTTTCTGTGATCGCGTCTGGTGTGCACTGTGTTTCCGCAGGGAATTTGTCATGTCCCTTCTGGTGTGTGCGGGCCTTAACACCGTTACTGTACGTCATGTGGACGAATCCTGCACATGTACTTAAACATACGGAAGCCTGCGTGCTTATGAAAATATTTGTTAAAATATTTTATTCCTGCTTGTGTCTGTACTTATAATGCTGGTACCATGATTTCTAACTGATATATTCTTCTTACATGTGTGAGCCTTAATAAACTTAATTTTTATAAGTTGAGTTTCTTTTTGCCTTTTATGAGTACTAAAGTAAGCATTTATGATTGATTTGAGATCCTTAAACTTATATATATATGTACCGTGTTCCCTCGCTATAACGAGGGTCTGGGGGCACACAACGCGGGACACACGACAACACACATCTGACTAAAATACAAAATAACTCCCTCTATAATGCACATATAGTGAAGCAAAAATGCCACTTCCCATGAATTAACCATACATAAAGCACCATGTAATCAACGCTAGATTTTTTACACAAAAAAAGGTAACATTCCCACTCGTGGATCATTTTAATTAGCAGTTTTTAAACTATAAATAGCCTGGCTAAACGGCGGTTGGGAGTTCAGTTCGAAGCGACAGACAACCAAACGATGGGGAAGTGGGAATGGGCTCGCCCCAAGTTCAGAGGCCGGAGAGGGGCTGAAGCGTCTTGTCTCCCGGAGAAACTACGGGTCCTTCTGCAGCAAAAAAAAAAAAAAACATTAAGAAAGATAACCATGTAATAGGTAATATGTAAAATGAATGCTGAATAAGATGTTTGTGTTATAAAGTGCCAGTTCAGACACTATCAAAAGAGAGACTGAAACAGAAGTTAGCTGTTTACAGTTTGAACAACACGGCACTGTATTTACTGTAGAAATATTGCATGAATCACTAGTATAGGGAATTGGGGGACATGCTGTAGGAGCTTTTTATCCGAGGTGCTTATAACCAAGAGCCTCATATCGAGGAAGTACTGTGTGTGTGTGTCTATATATATATATATATATATATATATATATATATATATATATATATCATAATCATATTTCAATTTGGCGCCACCACGTTTATTTTAAATTGATCAAAATGACTGTGGCCTTTAAATGATGGTGTTGATTATACAAGGGTGGTCTTTATTAATAATACTGTAGCATGCACGGGGGAAGGCAGCAGCAGGGCTATTAGGTGACATAATCACATACAAAGACATAAGCCCGATATACGCTGCTTGCAAAGGAGCAGGCTCTTATGTACAGCGGTATCGGTTCTATGCTGGAGTGCGAGCCGTCCCGGGTTCGCGCCTGCCCTCCACCTGTGTGTGGATTGCCTCGCCCTGTGTGAGGCACCTGCCTGCAGGAAACCAGATTGCTACAATACTATGCTTTACAAACGATGCAATATTTTATTACTTGATGTATGGCATTTTGGAAGTGGCACCGTGAGATATCTGCAGCTCTATACTCTTGTGTGTTTTAAGGGCTTGAATACAGTACATTTACTAACAGTTAACGGGAGCCTATTAGGTGGGAGTTGAGAGGTCAGGGGAGTACTGTACCAGCGAATCAGGAGTGTGTATTGGTTGCTATGGGACGGGACAAGAAGATGAGCGTGAACGGTAGTTGAGTGCAATGTTGCCAAAGTAGCGATTTTTTCGGTAGATCCAGCGACTTTTGGGTTTCTGTAGCGACAAAAACATTGTTAAAGTGACTTAGCGACAAATCTAGCGACTTTCACTGCCGACAACAGGGATTTTCAGAGAATGAAGTATCATCACAATATAAGTCACACGCAGCTCAATACAGCACGCTTTGCTTGTCCTGAAGTAGTACAGTGGTGGCGTTCTTCACGTTGTGCAGATTTCCACAGATCCGCACAGTTCTGGATATGATCGCAGATATGTGCGTTCTTTGAGGGTTGCTGCGTGACGTCACTCAACTGCAGCCGCAGAAATCTGCAGATCCTGCACCTCCCAGCGCAGCTTTGAAGTTACTGAACCAAAGAGATCACGAGTAATTGTAACGCCAATAACTGCGACAACTGCTGTCCCCTTTTTAGCAGATGTGAACGACATCAATTATTTAAACAAACACTAAAGAACTAAATCAGTGATAAGTGATGCATAAGCCGCAGAAATCTGTGCAGATCCTGCACCTCCCAGCGCAGCTTTGAAGTTACTGAACCAAAGAGATCACGAGTAATTGTAACGCCAATAACTGCGACAACTGCTGTCCCCTTTTTAGCAGATGTGAACGACATCAATTATTTAAACAAACATTAAAGAACTAAATCAGTGATAAGTGATGCATAATGTTACAATGAAATCAATTGCATCAGACTAACTCTATAGATTATATAGATAATCCAGACAAATATAAATATAACCATCATTAATGTATTTAATATTGTTTATATTGATGTTTACTCTGGTTAATTGATTCCAAGGAGTGATAAATTGTCTAGCGAAATTTCTGGCGAGTTTAGAATGTCTAAATAGCGACATCTATGACTTCCTGCTTTGTGGAGTTGGCAACCCTGTTGAGTGTGATGCTGTTGTTTTTCTTAAGGAACATTATTACCTCTGATATATCGGTTTGATTTCTGTTAAAAATCTAATATATCATACTCGGTTTTTTTTTGTTTGTTTGTTTCTCACTGTAATTTAACTGCTTGTTTGTAATTTCTCTGTTAGAAAAAACGAAACTAAATCTCCTCATAGATAGTAAGCATGTTTTATAAATGTACATATAATTGTACAGGACTAAGTAAAATTCCAATTGAATAAAAAAAACAAAACAACTAAACACCCTACAAAAAGATAACTTCGGCCAGCCGTCGGGTAGTGCTTAGAGTTCCTCTGAGTTTAAGTTTTCACCATCCAAGCTGAGGGCGAGGTAAAAACAGACAGCCCTTGTTTTATCCCCTGCTGTGTTGCACTGAACTCTGCTGGGGGGAAAACATGGATGTGAAGGACTGGTGTGCTGTAAGTAGTTCATCTTGGGTTGTCTGTCAGGACTGTACCATAAAATCAAATGTGCTTAGTAAAGTGTGTGTACATTAGTTTGTATTACATGGTGGATTGAGGCTGCAGTCTCTTTGGGGGTGTCACGTGTACATAGCCAGTAGCGCGTTTCTTTATTTTTTGAACAGGAGTAGAAAAAAATACCTTTACGTTTCTTTATTGAGAGCGGCATTTATTCAGCATTAATTCGAAGTAATACAGTGTATCACCGACACTGACTGCGGTTCCAACCATCATGCACCATAATTGGTGATTTTAACTGTCACCACTAAGCATTTAAAATATATATATATATATATACTGTGTTTTCATATCTGCTTTAATATTATGGGTTTCCAAAGAAAAACTGGATTTTCAAACCTAAAAACCTTTTTATTGCTCTACACATTGTTGCGGTTTATCAGAATGTAAATAACAGTTCTTGAAGTGGACCTTTTAAAGGCGATAGGGTCTATTTTAATGTTCTAAACAGTGACAGATGTAAATATTCATGTTTATCTTTACAGTGAAACAAGGTCTGTAATTTAACAGATTTGGGGGTGTTTTTTTTAGGGTGACTGTATTTAAATCCCCCTATTTTTTATAATTAAAATACACCAAATTCTAGTTAGAAATTGGACATGTTTATGTGCTCATCTGTCATTTAGTCATACAATAAACAAATGTCAGATTAGACTCAACGTAGGCAGTATTTGTACTTGGCAATAATTAATATACAAAACATCAAACCAGATTACTCAAATAGTGACATTATTAATCCCCACATATAATGTTCAAGCCTACATTGCACACTGTCTTTAGGATTCGCATAGCCCAACTACTATAGCACATTACCTAACGTTACCCCCTCTGTTTACCAAGTCCTTTTATTTTTGCGTTGCCTAATTAGGCAGTAGTTAACATGATAATAACTTCTTTATTCTGAAGATCAGTTAAATTGGAGAACATATTAGAAAATAACACAGCTCCTAAGGTAGAGTAAGGCCTTAATTATAAACCCAAACCAAAATGTGTTATATTGATATAGAATAAGAGAAAACAAGACAAACAGGAGAACAATGGACAATTAACAGTGGGAAAGAGAAATATATTGGCTAGATCTAATGTGCCAGTATGAAAGTGGCTGTCATAATAGAGGGTAATTAATACTGGAATTAAAAAAAAAAAAAAAAAAAAAATTGGATTATAATGTCTGTTCTCATTATGATCATCCCATTTTCTAGTTTTTTTATGAGGAAATACAAGATGGCTAAGGGAAGTACATATCACATTTTGAAACCGCTGTGGCTTGTATTACTGTATTGCAATAGATCCTTTCATCTTTTGGGCTTTCTATCCTATAAGTGCTCACTTTCAGGACAACGTACAATATGATGGCGTTAGCGCTTACTCAGAGACCTGCTGTCTCCATACCTTTAATGGCTTGTACTGTAATGGTACTATGACAGTTTATTTTTTAATTTTTGGTGCTTTACATGTGCACTTTCTCTGTGCTCTTTACTTACTGGAAGTCGCTTACACCAGGGGAATCCAAACTTTGAATTCATCAATCAAAGGCCCAGTAGCACACGTGCAGCATCTCAACACAGCTATAGAAAGAGTGCTGTCGTTTTTCATTCCCTTCACTGGACTTCACTGACACCAACTGTGATTCCATCCATCATGCGCCATGATTGGTGATTTAAAATGTCACCATTAAACGACTAAAAAAATTCACATATTTAAAATATATTGTATTTTCATATATGCTTTAATATTATGGGTTTCCAAAGAAAAACAAGATTTTCAAACCTAAAAAGCTTTTTATTGCTCTACACATTGTTGTGGTTTGTCAGAATGTGAGTAACAGTTCCTGAAGTGGACCTTTTAGCCATTGAAGTCTGTTACTGGATTGTTAAATATAATTATTTATATAAAATACTTGTGTAAAATCCTTTCCAGCAATTGAAAAAAAATGAAGCCTTTAATCCCGTCTAAAGGAAAATCAGTGTCACAAACTAATTGACACACATCATAGACACATAACAGACTTCAATGGCTAAAAGGTCCACTTCAGGAATTGTTACTCACATCCTGACAAACCACAACAATGTGTAGAGCAATAAAAAGCTTTTTAGGTTTGAAAATCCTGTTTTTCTTTGGAACTGTTTGTTACACTTTAGAACGGTTTTTACAAATGGCAGTTTAGAATTTGTTACAATTGTATGAGAACTTGTCTTGTTGTCAGCAGCAGAGCCAGTGAGGTTAAGAAGCAGATAATGCCCAGTGTTCTTGCTCTATTTGCATATTTTGCGCATATTGCCGTTGTATATTTATCAATTTACCATACACGTTTTTTTCATTGATTTCCTTTATCGCTTTCCAGTACTAGCTGGTTTGGACTAGGAGGTTTAGAAACGAGACCAAAGTAACAGTGCTTGCATAGACTTATAAGTATATCTTGTTATTTATTTGTTGACTTTTTGTTTGCCTTTCTTTGAAATGTTGCTGCTGAATTGTATTGAACCTCTATTAAGCATTGTTTCCCAGAGGCTCATAAGATTGAACTCCCATTGATTTCAAATCAACTTCATTGTCCACCTAATACCCAGCATTCATATTAATTTTGTACTTTGATTTCTCATTCAGTCACAACTAAAAGGCTACAGTGTTATCTTCTTTCCTATTTCAAAGAGTGTCCTTATCCCTTTGTCGATTTATGACCCAGGTATGTTTCCCTAAATTCAGAGCTTTACGAGTTACATGTTCCGGTTTCAAAAGCAAAAATAAATACATACATAAAATACAGAAAATTGCAGTTGACATTTCAACTCATAATGATGTTTTTCCATATTCCACGTGTTTATCAGCAGGGCAGCAGGATATTACATATTATATATTCTTGAATTGGAATATTGATTATAGACTAAAGCTGAGGGAACACATGGCCATTTTTTTCAACAACAGTGATTTGAAACCTGGTTCCAGGAGACCGGGAGACCTAGTTTGAGTCAACTTTACTGTATCAAATCCCAGGTCTCCCCTGATGTGCCATGCAGTGGCCTGAAACCTGGTTTCTTGAAACCAAGTTCCAAGCCACAGCGGTGTGTTCCCCCAGCTTAATGGTTGCATTTAATGTTTTTTTTCTACAAAATATTGGATAAAATGTCAGTTCCAGATCAACCCCCTAACTACAATATGAGAGAATCAATTGATTCAATTGTATAGCAGTACATAACTTTTTTCTGCACTGAATTTGTGTAAACTTGTTTTTATATGTCTTTTTATATGGGCTGAACAAGTTTCATTATTTTTATATTAGAGCTTTCTCTCTGTGCTGAACTTGTAAAAACATATATTTAGAATATATATTTACTGCTAATAGGCCAGGGTAATTGCTTTATGGTTACTATATTAGAGACATTTATTTTGCAGTTAGTGATTCCTACACTTTAGAATTTTTCTATAAAAAATTGAATACAATGAATGTGGTGTTGCAACTGTAGTTGGTCTAAGGATCATACCCGAGTCTTAGCGTATTTTATTGTGTCAAAATTATTGTTTGCCCCTTTAATTGTAAATTTCTGAGTAATTCATCACACTACAAACCAGGTCTAAATTCTCTTTTTTGAAGCCTTGTAAACACTGCAGGTGGTTCAGTAATACCCTACAGTAAGCAGCCTTATTGTATATTACATGCATCTGTGGTGCTCATACTATACGCAAGAGATAATGACACTACTTTTCTATATGATGTAAGACACCTGTTGTGTTGATGTTATGGCACTAAGTAAGTGGCTTCAACATATACTGTATATGACTTTTGTTTCATTAAATTAGTGGAGTGAAGAATACTAAAGTCATAACTGGTACTTCAGATCGAGGCATTTTTATGTACTCAATTCCAAAAAATTACTATACTATAGTACTATTTTTCAAAATATCTTGATATATTCAGTTTCCTCTGTGGTGTTTAATAGTGATAACTTCTGAAGTGATGAGGCTAAATTATACACTCCTAACAAGGCTTACTTTAAAAGAGTGTGGTGCCACACTGTCTGTCCATAATGTATTACTTGGAAGAAATACTCGCTGAAAAGCAATCAGCATTCTCTTGTAGATTCATAGGTGTAGACCATTACTATCCACTCAACTGACCGTTTAATGTTGTGTACTGAGGACAGTGCTGTGAAAACAGAGTGCTCAATTCACAAATGTAAAGGGAAAGTACCTTAGGGATGTTTTTTCTCCTCCATTTTATTTTAAAGGTTATTTTTCAAGAGAAATAAATATTTATCCACCACCTGAATGAACTGCCCTGTCCTATTTTTCCAGCCAGACTACTGTGTAAACTACTGTATCGTTTATAAAAAACTGAATCATATTTGTAAGTATAGCCAGCTTTTTAGTTGTTAATTTGAACTTTACCTTACTTATCAAGTGATTTGAAATCATACATTTTAATTTAAACACAGCAACATTTTTGGAGCAATTGCTCAAACTATGACAGACATGCCAACTTCATATTTTCAGTGTTGTGGAATACCAAAGGAGAATATAACATTGCCCATCGCTTTAATGTGTGAACTACAATGGCAGTTATATTGTAGTCTCATTACTTTTTCAGATGATAAAGACAATAACAACTGTATTCAGGTTTGATTGTGGTCCTACTGTATAAAGAATATTAAAAACATCACAAATAAATATTCACGATAAACAAGGGAAGTTTGCAACTGTTTGCTTTGCATATTCAACATCTGACCATTTTTGGAAGATAATGCATAACAATGAAATGTGACCTACACATTTGAGATCTGTCCCATTGTACACTACCAAAGGCAATTATTTAAAAAAAATGTACAGCATTTTAAAAAGATCAGTACTTAAAAATGTAAATCTAGGTAAATAAATCTATCAGCATGACCAGTTTTCTTGGCAGGACTCCAAAGGACTTATTCGATTTCCAAGTGTTTTGATCTAATTTTATATGTATTGACTTCTTGCTAAAAGTCTGTCCTTTTCTTGCTTTAAATAATTGCTTTGTCAATACGTAGATATAATTGAATAACCATATCCTATTTGAAGCTGTAAAGCAAGACAGATTGTGGCATAGTAAATAACACAAAAAAGATTGTGCATCATGTTGTTTCTCATCTTCATATGTAATGAACTATAGTGAGAACTCCAGCAATCATTTAGTGATATCTCAAATATATTTAGAGATATCTCCAAATCATTTCAGGATATCTCTAAATATTTTAAGATAGCGCTAAATAAATTTAAGATATCTAAAATCTATTTAAAGTTACCTGAAAATTATTTACAGATCTCTCTAAATGGAGCTTTAAACAATATATCTAAAATACATTTTGAGATATCTTTAAATCATTGAATTTAAAGATATCTCAAAATGTTTTACAGATGTCTTTAAATATTTCAAGATATCTTAAAATGTAATTTGAGATATCTCTAAATGATAATTTGGCTTGCCATACAGCCACGGTGTCTACTTTCTTGGTTAGTGGAGCACATATTTATATACATTTTACAGTGCATAACATTCATTCATACAGGTGAAACTGAAAATCTTGTTGTGTTGGGGATTGATTATTTTAGTGACAAATTCAACTGTAAGTTGACTATTTCAGTGTTTCAGATATTAAAGATTCTTAACTGCAGCCCCAGTTATTGCACCTTCTAATGGGCAAAATATTGTACAGGCAAGCTCCCAAAAGGCAAGTCCATACTTGCTCCATTACCTGTCTGAAAGATTTTACCAAATACTAAATACAATGAATAGCAGCCATTAAATGGTCTATTTATGAATATAATATGTACATTACTATCTAATGATGTCTGCACTCTTAAAGGTAAAATTGCCATTATGAACCCCAATACTGAAATTCAAGTCAGTAGTCAGTCAACTAATTAACAACATAATTTGCACATTTGGTAAGAATGGCACTTTTTAGCTTTAAATTAAATAATTTGTTTTGCAGTTTAGCTTGGAATTTCTTAATAAGCAGCAGCAGTGCCTGCAATATTTGGCTGATCCATCCATGTATCTCATACATGTCTCTGACGAATATTAAACATTGCCTGTTACTTATTTCCAAAGGCTTCTTTTATGGTTAGACTCAGTGGAGTCTATACAGGAAACACATACAAGCTTGTCAACACAGCTTTGACAGTTAAAGTTACACTGTTTAATGTTTCCTAAAAACCATTGTATGTTTGGCTGGTGACATAACACTGACATAAAGCAGGCAAGCAGAGGGGACGACAAGATTGATGCATGTGTTGGAAAGTGTCCGCATAAAGATTCATTTAGAATGGCTTAAAATGTCAGTGTTAAGGCTCTGCCACAGAATATTGAAATTCATCTCCTTCCACTTGTGCAATTACTCTTTTTACACACAAGCTGTAACATAACTTTGTAATGCATTAAGTGCGGAAATATCACAGGCATGTTGGTATTATTAAGTATTATGATTTGTGCCTGATTATGACTTTTTCTTTTATTGACATGATCCTGAAAACACACTGAAAATATAACTAAAAAGACTAACTTATTACAAAACAAAGCTAAAATGAGGAATATATAAAAATATATAACGGAAAGGGAGGGAAGAGTTGCCAGAATGCACTTACAGCTCAGTGTTTTATATTCAGTACAGCATCTTTAGCACAATGCATGCATTACTGCAACCACCCACCCAAGTGTCTAGTTAGCTGTGAGGAAGAAAGCAAGACTACAAATGCAAAACAAACGTGCTTGGCAAAATATACCGTGGGAAGGGGCTTTTTGTCCTTCAGTTAATCCTGTTTAACATTTTATAAAACTTGAAACTTTTCCCCCAAGTTTTAAACAATGCTATTAAACATTTCCTGTTGCTTCTTCCATGTCCAGTGAGAATAGGAAGCCAAGATATGATCCATGTGTTCTGCATATTTGAATGCCTCTTTGCTCTCTTGCTGCCAGAAATGGGGAATCACTTGTTTCATCCTAACTGTTTTTATTTGCCTCTGCAGGGATTCCAGACAAGATGAACATCGATATAAAGCGAACTCAACAGACTGAAGATGGGGAGACTTTGGACACATCTGGCACTGAAATTACAGTGAAGACTAACCTTGTGACCTTTAATTTGATTAATGTGGCAACACTGCTTCTCAGTTTATGGTAATATCACTCATATAATGTAAATGCCTTTCTGTAAGCAGAAAACAAAACCTGGCATGTTTCAGCTAGTGGTGCAGAGATACAAATGTTATCCAGTATCCCAGAATTGACTAATGTTTGTCCTATCAAGTATCATATGGGCATTTTCAAAAGTAACAGCATGACTTTATTATTCATTTATAGAATGCCTTAGATTCAATTTTCTTTACCTTGAAAGAAAGCTGTTTGAGCAGCACGTTGCTCTTTGATCACACTAAAAATGAACTCATTTGTACATAGCAAACAATGCTGCTGATGTTTTAGAACTGATTGTTTCACTCCAGTTTCTTTTATTTAATGAGCACTTGAATAATTGCTATTTATATACTTTAACATACTGTATGTCTTTCCAGCTAACGGATTTCACAGCCTCTTAACACTAAACCAAACAGTGCTATGCGTTCAGTCTTATGTAACTCGTGAGTAAATCATTTGGGATCAATGTATATTTTGCTCAGATTTAACCCTTGCGAAAAAAGCAATACAACAACCACAATACCATCACTGAACTTGAGTTTCTTAGCAGCACAATCATTTACATGACATCAGTCATTTAGCCATCTCTTCCCTGGGCTTCACTCATTCAGTCCTCTCTTCTCAGGTCACTCACCCCTGCTTTCCATAAGCAAGGTCTTGTTTAAATACTATTTTATAGTATGCCTATGCTGAGGGTTTTTAATGCAGTGTGTCCGTGCAGCAGCGTGAGCACACTGTGTTTCTTCCATTTTGACATTATAACCCACATTTGAACTAGTCTGGAGACTATTACATGTCAGTACAGCCCTTGAACCCCTGTTGTCATTCAGTGCACATTTAATCAACTGAACAGATTGATTTCTGATGCCAGGTCAACGTCAAGCTATTTTAATAAATACATTATTAACTATTTAACTAATAAATACTAATGTATTGAAAAAAGAACAGGCTATATACAGTAATAAAAATACTTTTTTGTTTGTTTGTTTTTTTTTTTTTTTTTTTTTATAATTTCACTGATATAAAATATGCTATTTTTCAGTATACTAGACATAGTACAACATAGGTTTAAAAATATATGCTTTATACCATACTGTATAAACTGTGGAATCCAATCCTTTAATGGATTATTTTAAATATAATTAATATTACTTATACATATACACATTGCATATACACATTAGAAACTAATAAGCCAGTTGTTTTTAGAAATTAATTTCCATCAAAACAAAGCCAGTGTAATTGACCAAATAGTTGGTAATCTGGAATGATTGGAATTTAATTCAATCTTTAAGTAAGCAGGGATTTGTGGTGCAAGGAAGAATGTTTTGAAGGAACAGTATGAGTTTCCCTACAGAATTCAACGATAATAATTTTTTTTGGAACTGTTCTGGTAATAAGCCAATAAGCCTTGCTTATTTATTTTATTAAATGAGTCAATATATCATGGATTATTACATTTTGAACTCGATTAAAGTGCTGTTATTACAGCAGGTCCTAATTAAGCAACATTAAAATGGGATTGTCCATAATGTACAGTTTTACCTAATTTAAAAATAGTGCTTCAAATGCAGAATTATCCTGAACAATTGTGTCCACTACTGTAGGCTCCTAACTGCAGTTCTCACTTACATCTCTAGGTACATACACCGAAATACATTCCCAGAAAGGTGCTGACACCAAACACTTGTACTATGTATTCATCTTTACTAAACCCTTTATATGTCCTTTGTTGAAATGCATTTGTAAGTATTGCCTAATTACAAGTTATTGGCATTAAGGAATCATAATATTTTTTTCATATTGTTTATATCCGTTATTTGCGTGTTAGACTTAAAAATTGATTTATCTTCATTATTGATTGTCGAATGTGTACTGTGGGATTGTCTGCTTGTGTTTGGAAATTCAGGTGTTGCTGTGTAGGTCTGGAAAAGGTCTGTGAGAATGATCTGTGCAATAGACAGTATATTAACACCACTATTGCAGGAATGGAATTGTCCCATCTTTAGACTGGAGTGTCTCTGGAGAATGTCACGTTGCTTGTGATGTTTGCTAATGGTTGTTGCATTGTGTTGTGGCTCCAGACAGCAACAGCAAGGATACTGGGTTGCCTTTGTTCAAATGGCTACCCTACTTAAGACTTAAAATTCAGTTCCATGACCCAGGTGACTAATGTGTGTGCATGTCTGTTGAAGCAAGAAAGGTTTAACATCATTCCATAGTTTGTGCGTTAGTTGTAGTAATCTAGAATAGATGATACATATTTACTTCTTTGTTTTTTCTTTGACTCCGTCTGAGGTGCTTGCTTGTTTTATTTTTTGGTTTGCTTGTTTAGTTTTTTTATATGAGGATTTTTTTTTTTCCCAGGTCCTTGTACTGCCATTTTCACATCTTGGAAGCAGGGTTTCTCCTCACACTACTGGCATCTGTCTTACTGTTCCCTCTCCCAAGACTACTGACTTCCAGTCTGAATATAAAATATACTTATTTTTGTACTTCTTGAAAGATCCTCAGTATTTCTATTAGGACTTAAAGCTTCCCATATATAACATCTGCACTTATTTGATGAAAGCTCTTACCACACCATATTTGAAATGTCCAGCTATTTTTCTAGTTAAAGACTCACTAAAGACATACTGAGATTTCTGATTATTTTACAGTATAAAAGCTCAAACAGAAGTCTGTTAAAAATGTAAATAAAAAAGATTGCATTATATGGCCTTGACCATGCCACTAAACAATAAACAATGATTTATACAGTAGTATAAAACAGAAAAAGAACAAGTTAAAGTGCATATGTTATATTGAATACATAGAGTAACTCAGCGTTAATAATCAAACCATTTTATTCTAAAATGAACAAGAAATGCACTGCTCAGACTTAAGGTGAACATTGCACTTTGTATGTTAATGTAACACAGTGTTATGTGATGTATTTCTGTGCCCTATGAATTCAGCAAAGTCAGACACTTGTACGTCTATTTAAATTTAGCAGGGCCATCAAGTTTAAAATCAGAATTTCACGGAAAGGACTTCATAACTGAATAGCAGACGGTACAATGTTGCTCCTGGAGGAGTAACTGTAGTTCTGATACTACAGACCTGATGAAAATAGAATTTATGGTAGTACATGGTTGCTGTCAAAGCTGTATTCTAAATTTCATTTCAAATTAAATATGAAACGAACCGTTGTTTTTGCAAAATGTGCGGAACATCGAAATTAAGATTTGCTGAAAACACTGAAACCCTAACCCTAAAAGTAACTTAAGGACACATACAAATGTTGCAATAAAGATTGTTTTTTTTTTGTTTTGTTTTTGTTTCTAAAATGTCTTAAGGCCGCTGTATACAGTGAAACATGTTTTGTTATGTTATACACATCATAACCCATACTATAATATACGTATAAATAACCAGTTAACAAAAGTTGCCATGTTACATATGTTCTAATAGTCATAATAATTCAATGTGTTGATATAGTATGTACAGCTTTGTTATTTCTTACTTAATATGTATTAAACCAAACAGTATATTCAAGTCCTGGGAATCATTTCTATATACCAATATGTTTTCTTTCAGACAAGTGCGATGTCTAAAACAGATCATATAATAAAAATAGCATTCTATTTACACTTTACTTTACCTGACATATTTCACTGACTCCTACTTACTGTACCTCTGCTATTGCCTGCTCTGTTTTCCTCATCTGAACTGATAAACATGGCTGCCCTAATTCACACTGTGCATTTAAGACTGGTGTTTTTACGGTTCAAGCTGCTGAGTGAGTTCCCTTTTATTTATTTAATTTTTGCATGCAGCACTCATTTTATTTTCAATTTCAATCAATTTCCGGTTCTCAATAAAACGTCCTTCTTCTAGCAGTGTCTGTAAGCAAGCTTTGTTCTAATGCTTTCTTTTTGTTGCTGTTTGGTCAGGTGCCAGTATTGATTCTCTTGTCTGCTTTGTCTCTCAACACAACCCACAGTTCCCCTTTAATAATTAGGCGTATTGTTTTTAAATGTGTTTTATGTGTTCCAACTGATAATTCTTTATTTAAATATTAAGTTAGCCTTACTAAATACATCTTTATTGGCCTATTTAATAAAATACTGTGTTTATGATTTCCATGACCATTCTAAATACATGTTTCCCATGTGTTATAGTTTTTTTAGATATAAGGCATGTAGAATGGGGGTAGCTTTTGCATATCTGTTTTGAAACACGACTCCAAATTACAATTCAACTGGGAAATTTAAACAGGTGAAAACTGATTGAGAATCTATCACATCTGTGCTCGAAAGATTTATTGTATTTGTACTTACGATCTTGAAATGTAGAGGCAGAGATTTTATTTTTGTTCTGCTAGTAAAAACAAATTATTTATTTTAACAAAATAATACAGGAGTATATTAGAATAGAACAAAAAATATGTGCAATTAAAAGACACTCACACTTCCAAAAATGTAAAGTACCAACTTACATTACATTGACAATGCATTACATTGTCTTTTTTAAGATTAAATATGAATATGTGTTATTTGTTGTAATGCTATGAAGGAAAAAAGTATACTTTTGTCTAATCTTCCTCCCAGGACACTGAGTATAAATGTATACAATAATAATTACTTAATCAGTAAATAAATAATTAACTTTTGTTAAAGGTACAATATGTTTTGTTTTTATCAATGAAGGGATTGTAGCATACTTGTCAACATTTTTAAAATTTAGTCATTGGGACATTCGTCCCCGGGGGTGGGGTCATACGCATCATACACATGGGAGGAGTCATGCGCAAAAAGCACTTATTATCATATAATAGAAGTATCCCTCAACTCAACCCCACACAACCATCATCACAGTAAAAATAGACATAATGAAGCATTCTTCCCTTTGTATAAGCTAGTGATGAGCAGATGTGTCAGCCGCACCAAGAGCACAGCGTGTGGTTTTCACTAACTACTGTGCAGAATTTTTTTTTTTTTTCCTATGGGTAAATATCGGGACGCGGGACATTTGCTAGGAAATCGGGACTGTCCCGACCATATAGGGACTGTCAGCATGCATGTTGTTGCAATCCCATACAATATATTGACCCAGAGTCTTTGGTGTACTTTGAGGTCTGCCAAGTCAAAAATCAGATCATTCCATTTTAAGTTCACCTACTGTAATTCCTGTGGAGCAGAGATACACGTTGCCCACAATTTAGCTCTGAGTTGTGTAGTTCTGTAGTAAATGTTTCTGTGCTATAACTAACAGCACCTCCTGTGACGGTCCCCTGCATTCACATGTTTTGAACAGTGGCTCTTTGGCTGTGGTTTTGTGCTCCCATGTCTAATACACTTGTGGTATAGCATACCAGCCTTGCACTGTATGCTGAAAATTCAGGCACGATGAATTGCCTTTCAGGCCTTTACGATACTTGAAAAGCAACCGGAAACCACAACGACAACAAAAAGAACTATGGTCATCTGGTGGCATTTGTGAGCTAACAGCATATAAAGATCAAAACAATAGTATACAGTAAATACAAAAGGCTATACTATAACAGAATGTGCTTAGTGGTTTTAATTATTATGGGTTGGCTTCAATTTAACATTGTAGACATGTTTTATGCTTTTGTCATAGAATGCAATTACAGTATTTATGAAAATAATCTATTTTAAATCATTAGACTTGATAATTGGAACTAAGCACAGTGTTTCTCACCCTGTCAACCACTACTGAAGCTGTAATAAAGATATACTGCCCCTTAAGTAGTTAGATCTCTTGCCTAATTTATTAGTTCATGAAGCAGTCCTAATATATAATTTGCTAGATAATAAAAAAAATATAAAGCATACATTATATGAGCGGTTTCCAGGTGCCCATAACTGCCCTGCTGTCTACTTGCTTTATCTGGTATATATAAATAAGATTTAGGCTGTATTTCTTTTGCTCATTACAACAAGGAAAGAAGTGGTGTTTTCAGGAAACAATGCAGTTTATATTTAAAGATGTTATATGCAATTCATTTCATTTACATTTTAAAGAAAGTGGGTTATTCAGATATTCTCATCAATTATTCCACGAATGAGGATAGACAAATAATCCACACGCCCCTGAAGTGGCGAGTGGGTTGTTTACAGCTAACCACAGCACTCTGTGAGCGTTCATGGACTATTCTGTTTATTTAACCATTGATGGAAAAGAATATGATAAAATCTATATCTATATTGAACAGCTGACTTACCTTTATATTTTTGAATTTAAATTGGAATATTTTATATATATTATTTTATATATTTAACTTGTCGATATATATATATATATATATATATTATATATATATATATATAAATATATTTAGCTTTCTACTAAAGATGATAATTAAAATAATTAAAAGCATGATTTCGTAAAGTATATTCTTTCAAAGTATAACCTTGCGTTAAAGTTGCAATAAATATATCCTTGTATTCTTCATGTTCATGCATGGATATGTGCAAAAATATATTTCTAATATAATATATGCCTTCCTATGTCATAAGGCTTTCCTACCTGAAGCTTTTAGAAACAAACCAAGGCCATTTTTTTCAGCTCCCATTAGAAGAACACTATATAAAAAAGAAAAAAAAGGGCATTCAACCAAGGAATGATGCGAACTCTGAAACAAACTCTCAAACATTATATACTGTTTAAATATGGTATATATTCCATGCATGGTACAGGATACAGGACAGGTAATGCTGTAAATATACCAGTTGGAATAGCTTTCATTCAGTTATGGGTAGTTGCCAATTTTCTATTATTTGTCCCCAAATGGTGTGTTGAGTGCTTTTATTTGAATTAAACAGGATTATGGGTCACTGATCCTCTTTGTTGAACTGATAGTTTGGAATTTCTATGTGAATATTTTCTGCTAAACATCCAGGCTGTGTTTGATGGATGGAACAAGGCTATACTATATTATCATCCAAAAAAGGAATTATTTATACATTTTCTGAACTTTTATCTGAACTTCATTCTAAACATTGAAATTACCTCGACCTTATAATATAAACCGGTAAATTACTGAGAGTATGAATGATGGAACATAATGGGCTCAGCGCAATGCATCAGATGTGACACTAATGACTCGTGCTTGTGGAATCACTTATATTGTGTTATGAACAGTCTGGAAGAGAACATATATTTCTGTTTTTATTAATTAACCCATGCAGCTGTTTTAACTTAGGATGTGATTGACCGAGTATGCAAGTAGAATACCGGTCTGCCTGGTCACTTCAAGCAGCAAGAGGGGTACTAGCTGCTTCAAGATAAAGTGAAATCTGGCTGTTAAGGCCAGACAATGGAGCCAAGAAAATGTGGCCGCATGAGTGAAGGTACATTACATACTATAGTCAAAACATTTGTCAAATAATTTATTTTAGTTCCTATGAAAAATATTCTAGTTATAAAAACTAGGTTTGGAGGCCTTACAGCTTACAGCCTTACAGATGTCCTTAGGGAAGCAATGAGGTGTCAGTAGCATGGGAAAGTATCTTAAAGTTACTGATTCATAGTATGTAGAATAACTTCTTGTGTTCTCAAGATCATGTACACATGTGTAGCATACAGATGGACAGATGACATACCCAGTGTCATTACAATTAATAAACAGTTTTCCAGGTATGCAAAAATGTAAGTGACATGCAGATGGTCAAAATGTCCTTTCAACTGGTAAAAAAAAAAAAAAATACACGTAATGAAATATCTGTGAGTGCAAATGTAATGGCACTGATGTGCACATATCCAACAGCAAACACAGAAGCAAGCAGTGCCGTGGAGCAGGTTGTGTTGCTCGCTGCTCCAGGGATCTTTAACTCCACCGTGGTCTCTCGAGTGAAAATAAATTGGCAAATCCTCCGAATTTCTTAGGTTCACCTTGCTGCTAATTCTTATTTCGGGATTGCAGCCAATATCATTCAGAAGACATCAGCAGTTACACAAACCTTTTTTATATTTTCAATAATTTAATAATTCTTGAGAAAAAAAAAAAAAAACTGAAAGCTATTTCAGGTGAACCGGGAGCACGGGATAACAACAGCAGGGTCTAAAATATCTCACAGGTATTGTTTTAACTTACATAGGCGTGATGCTGGCTCTTTAAAAAAGAAAAGAAAAAAAATGGTATTCATTGTGTACATACAAATAGTTGCCCCTTATTTCCATCATGCAAATGTAATAATGTATTTTATATTGTGATTTCTTACTTAAGTAATGAGGTGTGATATAGTAACTTGTCTCTTTATTTGGACCCCTAAGAGGGTTTTTGCATGGACTTGTAAAAGTACAAATAAATAAATAATCCAAAGTAATCAAACTCAGTAATCCTGTTCATGATCTGGTAATTTAACAGTAAAAGGTGATTGGGTAAACACACTGTAACATGCATGGCATTCCACTGGAGGGTGGGTCTATACTGCTCATAGCTGGTGTTGTGCCAGTCCTTCACTATATTCAACCGCTGTTTAGTTTTTGTTGTTTTCTTCTGACTTTTGATTAGGTTGATGTATAAAAGTGGGGGTGGCTTCAGAAATAAATAGGAGGGTCTGGAATGCCCAGCCTATAAAAAGGGGATTTGCAGGCATTTTTCAGGGAATTTTAGATATAATTCCATTGGGAGGGGTTGAGTTGCCATGGCAACTTGCAAATACATCTTTTGTTCTTTGTTGGCCATAAAGAAATGTTTTGACAACCTTTTATTGACCTTTGTACCACACACTGCAAATGGAGCCCATGGAGCATTATACAACACTGTAGTGTTATGACAACACTAAATGCAATACACACGTAAGGAAATTTATAGTGCGTTTCAACTGAACTACGGCACATACTTTTCATCCAGGGCTGCAGTATAACAGCATGGATATAATAAACACAAGCTTACCAATATAACTACATGTTTGAGGGAAATGTACTCATGCTTTTGTGGTGTTAATGTGTATTACTTTGAATGGACGGCTTTGTCCTCCAAAGGCAGAAACAGCCTTGAGCATTATATACACTTGATTAAACACCAGTCTTTTGGAAGAACTAAATAACATAATTGCAGAGTCAAACTACTGGGGTGCTAATTAGATATACATTACATAGCACCTATAGAGTTGTGTTTGTATATCAATGGAGATTCTACTTATTGTCACGGAGCCACTTGTGTCAAGTAAAATTGAATAAAACTCAATAGCAATAGTGCTCTGAACAATTCTAAATAATTGCATATGCTGCATATCGTATAAAAACAAAACTAAAGCAGCTGCACTCTCTAACTATTGAGGCTTTATTAGTTGGCACATTAAATATAACAGCTCACACCGTGCACAAGTATAATCTTAAATATCCTTACTCTGTTCCAGAATTACATTTTGGAACCTATTGTTTCATTTTATCTTTTAAGTTATTAATGTGCAATGAACTGCTTTTTGGCTCAAACCAGCAAAGCTCTGATTGCTGTACACCCACATGCTGCACCGTGTCATACAGTGTTGGTAAACTGAGCCAAAGGTCCACTTAAAAAGCAATACATTACCCAACTAGGCATCAGTTGTAGCAAATAAAATGGTGATACAGCAATAAAACGATTGCTTTATCACAATTCTAATCAACACAACATAATCTGATCTAGATTTTATGTGTCTCACTCTTATCAACACATGCTGAAATCTGTGGAAACGATGGCATACAACACAGTCCTATAGAGCTTGCCACTTCTTAGAGCTTATATAACATATCATTTTTTGCAATCTTAATTAGTCTGGGATTTGTTTTTAACTTTTTCTTTGAGTGTATGTGGAAGTACCATCAGAGGGTAAACTGGATAGATTCTAATCAAGTTAAGTAAATTAAATGTGAAATGAACAGAACAAAATAGTCAGTGGAGCAAACATCTCTACCTGCAGCAGTATCTGTTATGATCAAATCAGCAGAGCATGACTGGGGCTGAGAATTAGCTAGGAGCAATACTCAGCCAAAAAGGATTTGTTCAGCAGTAAAGTTACATTATCACAAATATTCTCTTTTTAGTTAAAACTCAGATGAGATCCTCTCATTCGATAGCTTTGTCTGGCAATGTTTTTATGAAAATTTCTTTGATCATGACTGCCAGTCTCAATCTAATTATGGAACTATTAGCCCTTACCCATTTATTTAAAATTGCAAGCATCAAAAAAGGTATAATTACATGTAAGTACTAGGTTAGCTAATGCACCTAGTAACAGCTCTACTCATATGAATGCAAGACTGCTGTTATTACCCTACTGTTCTGTTTATAGAATTGTTTTCCCTTTGCTCAGGGGAATAATATTGACCCCTTTCCCGGAAGAGTGCTTGGGTGTTACCAATATTTGAATCCAGTGACCCCCCAAATTATCAGTGATTTCCATTTCACTTCAGTATGTTATCTAAAAGGTACCTTAAGGATAATTTATAGATACAATGTGGAATCCCTGAATAATTCCTATCACATCTTTCCAGACCCACCCAATCAATGACATAATCTATTTACTATGATTTATGACATCACTTTATTTGTTTGTATCTTTTCCAAAGCTTGCATGTGTCTATGTGTGGAAATATGTGACAGATGGTTTAGACCAGGGGTTGTCAATAGGGGCACCACAGTCTGAATACAGAGTATTAGCACATTTGTACTACACAGTGAATACTAATGTGGGACTATGTTCTTGCACACTTGTCATTGAAAGCATAGCACACTTCATCTTGCAAGGGAAAAGTTTTTTAGTTTTTTTTTAGCTAGGGCAAAAGAAGTCAGTGAAAAAAACATTCTATTTTGCCAAATCACTTCATGCTCAACCACCGGTATACTAATTAAAGTACAATGGTAAACCTGTGTGTGTGCTTTGGCTTTCTCATCAATGCACATCTTGAAAACCTGCCAGCATGTTGATGTGTCACTATGAGTATTACAATATCCGCATGATAACTATATAGATTGTCTTATTTACAAAGGTATTTCATTATAAAACAATTGCAGTTTACCATGCTTTCTCTGGGCTTGTATTGCGCTTTTACTATTGCATTTGTCAAACTTTTCTACACTTTACTTTGCTTTACCATAGTATAATACAGTAAACCTTTAGGTCAGTAAACATTGAAGCATGAAAGAATAAAATTAGATGATAGAAACCACGCAGAAAGGAAGGGCAGTCACATTCATAGACAGACTACTGGGGGAGAAAAAGTAAAAACGTGTGCTATACCCTCTGCGTTCCTCAGCCTACAGAGTTTCCTCTTTGCCGTTTGCATTTGCCTGACATGTTCCTGACCCTGCAAAAGGAGTTTTTCGTTGGCTAAGGCACTCGCTGTGTCTCAACTTCTATTGGTTTACAATAAATTATAAAACAGAAAGGGTGTCTTGTGGTTGTTTGTGTGTGGTGCTGTGGCCACCAGTGCTATAAACTTCAATTGAATTCAGGTCTATGTAATAGGGATGTGATCATGACCTTTATTGTTATACACCCCCAGTGTTTCAATGTATGTTTTTTTTATTTTTTTTATTTAATGAATTAATGAATCTTTGGAAACACGTCAACATTTCAACAGATATGTATTTTAATATAAAATGTGTCAATTATAAGGCAGTTTCACTTTAAATATAAGGATTATCCACATTTATATAGCATTAGCAATTTTATATTCTAAGTGAGGTCAGTAAAATTTAAAATCTAATAGTTTATGCAACAGTTTTAAGTTATTTTGATTACAGTATTGTGCCAAATATAATTATTCAATTCCCTTATCTAATCAAAATGTAGTTCATTTTTTGAGGTCTCAGATGAAGACACAAAATGCCCAAGAATAACTGGGTCCCAGCTAACCCAAATAGAAAAAATGAATTCTCTTGGTAATTGGACTCATTCTGGGATGTCCTTTCAAGATGCAATTGACTTATCAAGGGCTAGCTGTGAATCACCATTGGATGGTTCCCCTGATTGAGTGGCTTCAGCATTAGGGACATTCATTCCTCATTACTCTTATCATGTATACCTCCTTGATGTAGATAGCACAATAAGAATTAGCTTATTGATTTTTCGCTTTTCTTATAAACCATCTGTTTTGTTCCCAACATATGGGTACTGTTACACAGCATACCGATGTTTAGTTCTTCTAGATTGTGTTTGTGGGCTAATCAATTTACTAAGAAGACTAGTTCTTGTATTCCCCTAGGAGATGTTCATATTCATTCCTCCCATTATCTTGTCCTGTGTAGAAGTGGGTTGTCAAGAGAAATACTTATTTCAGAAATAAACCCCCAGCCTTTGTCCCTGCAGTTTATAACATTGTAGCTGATATCTACACCCAATAGGAGGCCTACAACCATAGGAGAGAGTGACTCATATTTGGACCAAATGGGTAAGTTTGACCAAAAAACACAGAAATTATATGTGTGATGTTTATATATGCATTGGTTTGTACTAGAGAAAATTATTGTTCTGGTTGATAGTTAAATACACACACGCACACACACCAACATTTAAATTAAAAAGTAGTACACTTAAATTGTTCTCTGTCCTTGGTATATCATCTTTACTAATCTGTTTTTCTTAATATTTCATCCAGAAGTGGCATGTGGTTGTTTCACTTGTCACTATGTATCCAAACACATGCAATACATGCTGTGCTTCTATGATTGATTATGGAACAGTTCAAGCTCCAATCCACCTGTCTATCAAGCAGCTTTTTAGAAACACCCTGCTAAGTTCAATGCTCTGACTTCTTCAATTTACTTGAGACTGCAGTGAACCATGGCATTTTATGGCTGTAAACTCTCTAATGTTCTATTATTCCCTGGTATTTATTTTACAATTAAATTGAAAGTCCCTCACACAGTACATCTGCCTTGTTGCCTGACATTGTTAACAAGCCCTTCTTCTTTGTTTGTTGTCCAATGTACAGTTTGCTTTGATATCAACATCTTGTGTTGCTGTGGTATGCAATCGGTGGTATGCAAGCTGTTAGATTTTTTGTCTGTTTACATTGTACAATGTCTGACTTGAGGCTTCTTGAAATTATAATCAAAAGCCTTCTACCTTATTTACTTTCTCAGATTGATTAGTTGGGTGCCAATCTATGATGTTTGCTGAAGGGATAGCTAATGAAACACATACATGTTACCTGACATGCTCTAGTACAACACTAGGTTAAACAATGTCCTCAGTTTACTAGTTATTTATTGACAGAAAATAAATCATGGAAACTATTTCACTCCCAGGATGAAATTATCAAAATTACTTAGAAGTTTTTGCTACCATGTGGGCACACTGTCTGTCCCATGGCTGTGCCATAATAAAGTTGCATGTTCTATTGGTAACCATAAGAAAGTTTACAAACGAGAGGAAGCCATTCGGCCCATCTTGCTTGTTTGGTTGTTAGTAGCTTATTGATCCCAGAATCTCATCAAGCAGCTTCTTGAAGGATCCCAGGGTGTCAGCTTCAACAACATTACTGGGGAGTTGATTCCAGACGCTCACGATTCTCTGTGTAAAAAAGTGCCTCCTATTTTCTGTTCTGAATGCCCCTTTGTCTAATCTCCATTTGTGACCCCTGGTCCTTGTTTATTTTTTCAGGTCAAAAAAGTCCCTTGGGTCGACATTGTCGATACCTTTTAGAATTTTGAATGATTGAATTAGGTCGCCGCGTAGTCTTCTTTGTTCAAGACTGAACAGATTCAATTCTTTTAGCCTGTCTGCATATGACATGTCTTTTAAGCCCGGAATAATTCTGGTCGCTCTTCTTTGCGCTCTTTCTATAGCAGCAATATCTTTTTTATAGCGAGGTGACCACAGCTGAACACAATATTCAAGATGAGGTCTTACTAGTGCATTGTACAGTTTTAACATTACTTCCCTTGATTTAAATTCAACACTTTTCACAATGTATCCGAGCATCTTGTTAGCCTTTTTTATAGCTTCCTCACATTGTCTAGATGAAGACATTTCTGAGTCAACAAAAACTCCTAGGTCTTTTTCATAGATTCCTTCTCCAATTTCAGTATCTCCCATATGATATTTATAATGTACATTTTTATTTCCTGCGTGTAGTACCTTACACTTTTCTCTATTAAATGTCATTTGCCATGTATCTGCCCAGTTCTGAATCTTGTCTAGATCATTTTGAATGACCGTTGCTGCTGCAGCAGTGTTTGCCACTCCTCCTATTTTTGTGTCGTCTGCAAATTTAACAAGTTTGCTTACTATACCAGAATCTAAATCATTAATGTAGATTAGGAATAGCAGAGGACCTAATACTGATCCCTGTGGTACACCGCTGGTTACCACACTCCATTCTGAGGTTTTTCCTCTAATCAGTACTTTCTGTTTTCTACATGTTAACCACTCCCTAATCCATGTGCATGCGTTTCCTTGAATCCCTACTGCGTTCAGTTTGAGAATTAATCTTTTGTGCGGGACTTTGTCAAAAGCTTTCTGGAAATCTAAATAAACCATGTCATATGCTTTGCAATTATCCATTATCGATGTTGCATCCTCAAAAAAATCAAGCAAGTTAGTTAGACACGATCTCCCTTTCCTAAAACCATGTTGACTGTCTCCCAGGACCCTGCTACCAGATTGTATTTGCTCTTACTGGGAAATCATTCTCATCCATTATCATACTTACTACATGTACTTACAGGACTTTTACTCATATAAGCAAATGTTCACTATAAGTTATAACTGCTCTTTGTCAGTCTTGCTCTTATACCTTACTGTACTCTTTATTTTGCTCTTAAATTTAATCTTATTGTACTCTCACCTGCTCTTATCTCTATTACGATATTCTGTAATGTGATATTTTACAACGCAATACTTTGTATTATATATATATATATATATATATATATATATATATATATATATATATATATATATATATATATATATATATATAATATATACATTATATATACATTACATACCTTTGACATATAATTATTTGGATTGGTGTGTACTGATGATAGTGCATACAAATACAAATCATGCTTTTGATTCACAGCTAAACTGAAAGTACTGGTACAATGGCAGGCCAGAAGTGGCCCACAAGCCGTAAATTGGACACCTCTGCTATAGTTTGTTTATTTGTGTTAAATCACCCATAATCCCCAGTCCCTCTATGATACTCTGACTCCTCCACTGTAATCTGTGCTGTGAGACACAGTTCCTGGAGGGTAATCCCTGCCACCCATGCAGTTAGCAGTGAAGTATCTTCGGTAAATCCTGTTCTTTATCTCTGAAGGATAAAAACTAACCTTGTTATAAAACAACCTTGACTTTGTGATGTGCTAAAGGGAGATACAGAAACGAGCCATTTCTGGTTCAGAACGTTGATAATATAAACATAATAATAATAGCTTTACTTTTATATATAGCCTTTCATAGTGGACCACCATCACAAAGCACTTTACAGAGGTAGGCTGTGAACTGTGCATTATGGAGGATGAAGTACAAGGAGGTTAAGGGACTTGCTCAGTGTCACATAATGGGTCAGTCAGTGACAGAGGTAGGATTTGAACTGGTGACCAGCTGGTTACAAGCCCTGGACTTTAACCACTGGACCACACTGCCTCCTATATAAATAGTCAAACAGAAATGAAAGCTTGGAGCCACTACAATATGTGTAGAGAGTACATGGCAGCAAGATGCCCATGTGGATTCAAATGTGGCTGCTAGTAGTTTCTCTGCTGAAATAATGGTTTTTGGGCTTTTTTACATATTGTTTTTTTCCAATAATAATAACAACAACTTAGTGTTATTTCACATTACACTTCAGTGCAAAATAATTCAGTTCACTTGTAACTCAGTGCATAAGCGAAAATGTGGTTGCAGGTCGGTTCGATGAGTCACATAGGCTTTCAAATTAATCGTACTCAACGAATGGGCCCTTGTTTATTTCTATAGCATATTTACAGTGTGTGAGCTGTGTTAGGCAAACACCCTTGCTTGGTAATGGGAATCTATTTTATGTACTGAAGTTTAGTGATTTAATCCCTAAAGCCCTCTTTAAACCAGTTGCAGATTTCCTTCAAACATGACAACTATTACTGAATGAAAGACACACACTGCTGGTTCCTGACTGGGCATTACCAAAGTGACTGGGACAAGCGAGACAAAAAATAAATAAAACCAATCCACTTCTAAGTTTCCTCACTTCCCTTGCTTATATCATATTACAACTGGTTGACTATTCCAATTGATTTTAATATAATTTACCATTTATTTGATTAACAGCAACCATGATTGAAAATGTATAATCGGGGGTTTATAATTTGGTGTCCTCTTCATTATCCTACGGTTTAATTAGAACAACCTATTGCTATTGTATATCTTTCATATATTAAGGTTACCACCCAAGAACATAAAACATATAGAAATATTACAATTAGAAAACTAGCACTGGGGAGGGGTTGATTGTGCTATTCTGAGAAAAAGTAGAAACCAGAGGGCAAAAAGTATGAGTGGTACATAAAGAATAAATCTGGTTTTAAGGAACAGAAGTAGCTGCAAGACAAACAAAGGGGCACATTTAAAAACCTGTCTTAAATGAGCACTGTATCCCTATTTACATTTTAGCATCTTACATTTTCAATAGCTGGAATTTTAGTTTAAAAAGGCAGGTAATGGTAAATGTGTACAAAGCTGAAGGAAATTCAATGTGCATGTCTGCTGCCGGCAAGAAAAGTTTAAGTCCATAGCTTTTTTGTTTTTGACATCCCTCTTTCCCTTTTTTTTTTTTTTTTTTTTTTTTTTTTAGCTAACTAAAAACGTAAAACAAAAAAAGAAGTAAGGAACCATCGGAAAAGTAATTCCCTTTTTTTGTTAAACTAGATTGTTTTGCTCTCTTTGGAGTATAACTCTATTGAATGCAATGCTACTACTGGTCTATGAACAGGTTTGAATAAAAAAAAAAAAAAAAAAAAAAGTTTTGCTATCTATAATTATTGTAATATAATGTATATTGCCCTGCTTATAGGATACATGTTTTTAAGAATATATATTGGGTTAGATTCTCAAAGCAAGTGAACACCAAATCATCATGAGCATGATTTTTTTCAGAATAGAAACATCTCCCAATAAAGTTACCATAGTTATCATTTGGAACAGCCTGGCCATGAGTAATCAAAGTAATCATGCTTGCTGTGTTTCAAGTCAAAACCCTTTATTGCGTTCCCATGTTTAAAGGGCAAAATATTTATAACAAGCTAGAATTTTGCTCTTGGCCTTGTATTGGAGGGTCCTTTCTTGTGACCTGGCCCCTTAAAGACTGGTATTAACTTACTGCATATAGTAATTAGATAGGTGATCTTTTTAAAAAAATGTTATAGGACATGGAGAAACAATTAAATGTGTTGTGTCTTATTGCATTACATTTTCTCAAGCTGTTTTAAATTCACAGATTCTAAAAAAGGAAAAGACATAGCTAAGAACTGACCTATGATGAAACTTGATCGAGTTTCCAAATTAGCCCCTTTGTTGTGACAGATCTCATTTAAATATCGTCTTTGGAATATAGAATATACCCTCCCAATGGGAAACCTGATAGTATGAGACTCCCTTATCCACTTATTTATGGCTTTCATTAGCCAATTTATAGGGATTGCTGACCTAATAAAGTTAGTAAACTCTAATGGGAATGAAAATTGAAAACAGGATTCAGATTTAATTGTATTACAAGTCCCATACTTTCAAGGGACAGTCTAACCTCCCAAGTACTGATGATGTAAACAGTGAAAGTCACACAGCAATTACAATTAGTCTGAAAATGAATCACTGGATCTCAGCATGTTAACTTTAATCTTTTGTCACAGAATTTGATTTAGCATTATCAAAACAAACAATTTGAGACAGAATACAGAAACATTTCAAATTAAAATAAAGCTATTATATATATATATATATATATATATATATATATATATATATATATATATATATATATATATATATATATATATATATATATACAAATGGAATTCTAATATGTATTATTTTATTCCTCCATAATATTTTATTTAACGCATGCAACCAAACTGAATGTTATGCTTCTTATTGCTGGCATCTTGTTTGCTGGCCTGGGTTGTTTAGCCATTTTTTCCATGGGAGTTGTATTGATTCACTCCTACACAGTGAATCTATTAATGCATTCTCTTATTAACACCTCAATGTAACTAATTTAACTAGAAAACACATTTTCTGGTGAAGAAGGATCTGCAATTTCAGTGGGAAGATGTATTTTTAAAAGGTATGTTGTTACTAATAGCTTTATGTTATATTTTTAAAATAAACTATAGAGACATACTGCATGGCAATGCAATCCTTCCCCAATCCTTCCTAATATTTACATATTCAAGGTTTTACCACAGGCCCATGTTGAAAATATGTAGCACAGCAGCTTCTTATCAATATTCAAAAAACACCAAAAATGCAAACAAAAGGTTGAATACTTATGCATGCAAGATATTTCAGTTTTTTTTTTTTTTTGTCTTAAAAATATTTCCCAACATAAAACCAGTGTCACCTTACAATAATTGATTCTGAGTTTCAGAGTTTAAAAATAAAATATTTACAATTTACCATTTGTAATTTAGTAATATGAGAGAATACTTTTGCAAGGCACTGTATATCTATGTGTGTATATATATATATATATATATATATATATATATATATATATATATATATATATATATATATATATATATATATAAATAAATCTCCCTTGATATGCCAAATACATGCTTTTCAAAGTAGAGTCCAGGGGGCCGATTCAATCTAAATTCTGTGCACTTAGCTAAGGTGGAAAAATGTTGGTATTAAAACACAAACTCAAGGTGCAGCACAAAGAGGACTTTGCGGCTTCTTTAGCGTGCCGCCTTGTAGGGAGTGTGTCATTATAACCTGCATTAGGTAACGGTGCAGAGTTGCTCTTATACAGCGCCCTTGAAGATTCATGATTAAAAAACAATAACACAACATATAAATGAAATATAAAATGGGCATCATATCTTACTAAAGTACACCAATCACAGCTACAGACTATATAATTGTAAGGTGCACAAAAAGACATATATTTCTGTACATCGTATTGTGTTTTACTTTACTTATTATTTTAGCAAAACCTGTCTAATCCTGCCCCTCTACATACTGGCATTCTGCATTGGCATCATTGTGAGGTTCCGACCAAATCCCTTTAGAAATTAAACTACAAACCATGACTGCACAGGCTGTCGCATGATTCTCATAACTGTATAAAAAGAGCAGTGAAAAGAGATTTGAATGAAGACTTTAATCCTCCATGAACAGAGAGATATATTTTCCGGTAAAACTAATCAACTCGTCAGGCAGTGCCTTCATCAGTACAATGCAGGTGCCACTCGTACAATAACACAAGCCCAGATGTATTGTCTACTTGATTTCGTTTCTTAATTAGTTTTTCCTTATTTGTTTCATTTTGAAGATATGTCATTTCTTTGCTTAACCCCCTCTTATTGTCGTGAGATAATAAGTCGCTTTTTAAATAACATACTTTATCTTTACAAGGCAAATACATGAATAATGGAACATGATGCATGGAATAAATCACAAGACAACTCTCACATGTTAAAATATAAGAGCTAAAGAAGCATTTTGTAATACCAGCTGAGGGTAATATTGTGTTATCTGTAATTTTGTAATATCTATGTTGTGCTTAAATCTCTCTTGGATCTGCTTGTTCCAACATTTAGTGCTGCCAGAGCCTTTAACAGATTTAACTAATTTATTATGTGAAATTGCAAAACTGCAAGAAACCTTACATTATAGGAAGACCTTCTTTAGGTTTTCCTATAACATTCAGTGTGTAAAATATGGTGTTTCTCATGTGAAACAGAGTTAAAATCTAAGAAATAAGTCTCTTGGAGGGATGCACACACTATTGAAGACAAAGAAAAGTAGAAACAAAGCCTAATGCTGTACCAGATAAACCAAGATAAGTGGAATCTAGTTCCACTCTAGGGTAAACAGATTTACCGGTAGTTTATTCTGCCACAGGACATAATGTATAGGGAACAATATCCCCTGTTCTTAGATCTTGGAGGGTAACAAGCCCTAAAGGCCCTTTATTTTATATTTGCATTTCTACTTGTCTTAAGTTCAGCTGTGAAGGAAATAGTATACTGATACTTGAAAGAGATGTTTTCTTGATTTAAATTTTTGTTTTCAATGGCAGTATGAAGGAATCCACTATCTTCATTTTCACTCATTTGTGTGCATCTCAACATGTATGTGAACTTAATGTTCTGCATCATGCATTGCCTGACACCGTCTCATCTCCTTCTAGTCTCCATAAAGCACAGGTAGAATTTGAACTTTATAGTTATTTTTGTCCATCATCGAAGGACCGAAAGACAAATGTCTCCTGCACCTCGGGCAAAAATCTCACTTGTCTCTTCAATGTGTCACATGTGTCCAAACTGCATCTGAGCAATGAAACAGCTCTAAAATATTTGAATAGTGTTGTTTGCTTTTGCTAATGTGTCATTTTTGTAAAACTGTTTTTGTAAAATGTTCAGTTTCTTAGACCAAATAAACAATAGGTCCACTGGATAGTACTCAATTAAATTAGTTGATAGTAGTTACTGGTTAAATACTTGAATGGAAGGCAATTCAACAAATTGCACTTGCTACTCTCTGGTAGGTCTTTTCAACCAATGAATTATAAGTCATACATGGCTTTTTAGCTCTCACCGTATTTGTTTTTTAAGCATTGCCAGACTCTTTTTAAGTCATTGTTTCCATCTGCCACTGGGATTGAGTTGAAAGTGATTTGAAATCAATCCTGTTTGTTTCCATCAGCAGCAGATCAATATCAGCATGATTTGAACTGGTGCACACCAGTATATGACCCAGCTGGTTTGAGGATGCAATTATGAAGATGCTAGGCTTGTTTTGAACCTTTGAAATATACCAACTTTCAGGAAAATACTAGAGATCATTTATTTACAAATACTAATTATACAAATGAGATGTGCATATAGTGCCATCTTTGACCTTTTTAACATCCAGTTGCAGACTGGATTGTAAACTGTAGATCAGTGGCAGTCCCAGTTTCTTATCATAACTAGATGAGACTGGTTTCATGGTGCAGTTGGAAACATTACATTAGTGGTAGGCAATATTTCAACAGGTTGCATTTTTTTCTGTTCATTTGAAAACTAGCGACAAAACCGTCACTTCTTATGATATTATGAATTTAAAAATGTCAAAGGGATTATATACACAGACATAATGGTATGTAGATATGCCACTGTTTATATTGATTAAATAGACCCTGTGATCTTCTATTTTCTCATATATGCCATGTGCTGAAACTGAAATCATTTTAGATTGAAATACCACATATCTGAAGTGTCGCAAACAGATTAAACACAATTTCAAGTATGATAACATGCTTGGGATCTAAACACAATCTATCTATATATAGGTTTTATATTTGAGTGTTAACGAGATACTAGACTGTCAAACAGTGAATAAACAATTAAAAGCCAGTCAAACGGAGATAGCAGGGTGTATATTGCTGTCTCCTCGTACTAATGAGCCAATTAAAAAAAAGTTTAATCGTTTAAATATTTGGATTGACTGAGGACAAACTTCAACTAAACATCAAAGTCTATTTAAAATGAACTTTAAATACAGTAGTAGGCTTGGGGTTTTAGAGTTCAAAGTTGTCTAGGTTTTAGATCGTCTTTTATTGTAAACAAGTATCATTTTGTCATATTCTCCCCCTGAATCTTTACTATAAAACCTAGAGGCATTATTGCTTGCTTTATAACAAATTATGATGGTGCCACTTAGTTATCAAAGGTGGTGATTACTTTTTATAAATGCTATCAAAAGGCTCATATTACATTCACCTATGCTTTATAATTGAGCAGTAAATCTTTCTGTCCCAAGGACTAGAATTAAATATGGCCTTCATGCATTTGTCATTTTAAGTGGAACTACCTCTGGATATGAGGATATTTTATAAGGATTTGACTAAATTTGTTTGTTGAAACTAATGTTTTTGATACTATAAATAAAAATAAAAGACATGTAATGTACTGTAGTGTAAATTAATGATTCTTCACAGGGCAATAATTATATTACTCTGTACTGTCCTAGTAGATGTAGCCTAGCTAGATAAATACGTATTTAGCTGTAAAATTTTATTTTTTATGACGGATATACTGCCAGACTAGATGCTTATTCAGAACAGAACAGATAACTTGAAAGCATTGCTTTATGAAGACATTGCTGCATTATATGGAATTTGGGGATATCATTTGGGCAGTCCACAAGGTCTTGACATTTGATGGCTGACAAAGTGTTTTCAGAAAAACACTAATCTGAAAAATAAAACATGGGCATTTATATACAGTATCTTGCGAAACAATGACAACACAGACATGTTACGGAACATTAATGCAACACTACAACTTCAACGAGCTTCATTAACACTAACACAAAATAAAAAACAATGCATTACTGTGTAGTAAAAATGTAAAAAGACATTCATGATAATAAATGCATTATGAATCAGAAGCAATAGATAGCATCACTTCTTTGTTTCAAGGAAACCAAGCTCTACATGAAGTATTACTTTAACCAGTGCTGTCTTTTATATATATATATATATATATATATATATATATATATATATATATATATATATATATATATATATATATATATATACATACATACATACACACACACACACACACACACACACACACACACACACACACACACTACTGGTCAAAAGTTTTAGAACACCTCCATTTTTACAGTTTTTATTGAAATTTATACAGTTTAATGTCTCAATGTACTCTGAAATTAAAGCATAGAACAAATAAACAATTGGAGATAAAAAAAAAATACATCATGGAATCGTTTTGTTTGACAAAATTTAATCTAAATTTTTGACTCATCAAAGTAGCCACCTTTTGCAGACATAACAGCCGAACACACTCGTGGCATTCTTTCTGCAATGGAAAATAAAATATTGTTCGGAAAGTTCTTCCCAACACTGTTCCCACAAATGTGTTGCACTTGTAGGTTGCTTTGCTTTCACCCTTCTGTCCAGTTCATCCCAAACCAGCTTGATGGGGTTTAAGTCTGAAGACTGTGCTGGCCATTCCATGAATTGAAGCCTACCGTCTTGTTCTTTTCTTCTAAGGTAGTTCTGACATAGCCTGGAGGTATGTTTTGGGTCATTATCTTGCTGTAGGATGAACCCCTGACCAACTAGACGTATACCAGAGGGTATTGCATGGCGCTGCAAAATACTGTGGTAGCCATTTTGGTTCAGGGTACCACTTACTCTGTGCAAGTCGCAGACTCTGGATCTAGCAAAAGAGCCCCAGACCATCAAGCTTCCTCCTCCATGTTTGACAGTTGGTGTCACACACCAAGGAACCATCCTTTCACCTACTTGATGGGGTACAAAAACCCTGAGTGATGAACCGAAGATTTAAAATTTTGATTCATCGGTCCATAAGACCTTCTTCCAGTCTTCAGTAGTCCACTGGCGGTGCTTCATGGCCCAGGCTTAGCAATGGCTTTCTTACTGTCACTTGACCTGTCAAACCTGCAGCTCGAAGTCTTCTCTTCACAGTTGAAACTGAGACTTGCTTACTTTGACCAGTGTTAAGCTGTGCTTGAAGCTGTTGTCCTGTGAGCCGCCTATCACGCAAGCTGTTGACTCTCAGAAACTTGTCTTCTGATTCTGTTGTGGCTTTGGGTCTCCCAGAACTCTTCCTGTCAGAGTTTCCTCCAGTTTCCAAGTGCCTTTTGCTGGTGTAGGAAACTGTACTTACTGACACCTTGGCTTTCTTTGCAATTTCTCTAAAGGAAAGACCTACACTTTTAAGAGTTATAATGGTCTGCCTGTCTGCCTTTGTTAATTGCCTTTTTCTCGCCATTATGATAGCAATATACTACTTCCTGCAGTACAATACTGTCCAAATAATGCTTAAGAGGGTGTAGTAACACAGTCTGTTCCAACACTGCTTTTATACAGACAGAGGGTTTGTAAGTAATCAACAAAATTTGGGACACCTGTAGGAATTGTTAACATCAACTTTCAAGGCTTAATTTACTTCCACTGCTGCAGCACAGCTGTAAGTTGTTGACCCATTACATGTTCCCTGAAAAAGGCCTTTTTGTATAACTCTGAAATGTACATTATTTTTCCATTTTTGGTAACCTAAACTTTTTTTTTAACCTCTGGCAGTTTACCGCTTACCTTTGTACCATTTCAGGTTATTCACTGGACTTGAACTGCTTAAATTTCAATAAAAACTGGAAAAATGGGGGTGTTCTAAAACTTTTGACCAGAAGAGTGCATATGTGTGTGTGTGTGTGTGTGTGTGTGTGTGTGTGTGTGTGTGTGTATATATATATATATATATATCAAATCAAATTTTGATATATATATATATATATATAATGTGTGTGTGTGTGTGATGTAACAGTCTGCTGATGCTTTCTATTTAAAGCTTTAGGCATCATGCTATCTAGTCTATGTATCAATTTATTTTCTTTTATTCTTCTATATTGTACATTATCTTTTTTTTTTTTTTTTTTTTTTAAACCACAAACTTTGGGTCATCCATGGTGTGTGTGTTCCTTGTAAACTGCTGAACTATTGGTTCATTTATTTTTTTTAGATCTTATATTTGATAGGTGGGTCTGTATATAATGATGTACCTGTCTCTCTTACATATTTTATTTTATGCAGACTATGCTGTATAGATGGTTGCTGTCCTTGCATGATGGATCTTTTAAGACTGAATATTTATTTTCTTTATTTGTGTGTAAAGTGTCCTGTGTGGTCTGGATGTGCATGTAGAAGAAATATGGTTTTTAGTTTATTTTTAAACAGCAGAACTTGGATGAACTTCATTCAAATCAGGTAACTCATTTCTTTCCATGTAATATCACCAATATACAGGGCCCTCAGCAAAGGTATAACTCTACTGCTAACCACCAGCCTCTTAACTGACCATTCCATCTTCCTTTTATAACTGTGTACCAGGCAGCTCCTCCCCTAGATCACACCATTATTTTAAGAACAATACAATAAATATATATTATTTAAATAACCCCTGTGGCTACAAAACAAAAACTATAATTTCATAAATATATAAATAGTTAATTTTAAATAGTATAATATAAGTACATTAAATACATTAATCATACACAACCAAACAATAAAGTTACCTGTATAGCTTTCCTTTTATAGTCTGAGGTACAGTCGGCCCATGCGCCCTTACCAACATGGCGCCTCCTAACACCCATACTTAGCCCTCGGGGGAAAAAGAAGTGCAGGTAGGTTTAAACTTGCAGCCTATGTCTAAAACACCAATTTTGCTTTATTCCAGAACAATTCATATTTGCAAATCAGGGCAGGGAATTATAAAACTGTTTTTAGGTTTTCTTTTTTGTTTTTTTTGTTTAATGTTTGTTTCTACAACCTCGGCAGCGCATTTCTCAGGAGACGTGCACCTCCCCCTCAAAACCGCGTTTACCCTCAGTGAAGCAATCAACTAACCAAAATCTTTTTTCTTTTCTTTTTGGATAACCCTATCTACCCCAATGGAGTCACCCTTCCCCCATAACAAATAGGTAAGTTCCATTTTCTTTTTTCTTTAACAGTCTCTTTTTTCTCCTATTGTATCTTGGTTTCCTCAGAAATTCGAGTAAGAAAGTCTGCAGTTTTGTTCTGGGCTCCAGAGATATACTCTATAGTAAATCTAAATGGCTGCAAGGCCAGTTACTGGTGGGTTATGCGGGCATTGGTATCTTTCATGGTACCTAGCCAATGTAAAGCCTGATAGTCCTTTTCCAGGACAAACTCCCATCCCTCAAGTAATAGCGCAGGGAGTCTAGCCCTCACTTGATTGCCAAGCATTCCTTTTCAATAGTGGAATACTTGATTTCTCTTGGGAATAACTTCTTGCTGAATAGAATAGGCGTCAGGTTGCCTGGCTCCCCTTGAAGTAACACCGCCCCCAAACCAACTCCAGAGGCATCAGTTTGAATATAAAAATCAGGGCTTTGAAGTACTAGTTCTTTGCATAACCCTTCTTTTAAATCTTTAAAAGCTTATCCACAGGTTTCAGTCCATTGGACCTCATTAGGGCCAGATTTACGAGGTCAGTCAAGACAGCTGCTCTTTATGAAAAATTAGGAATGAACCGTCTATACCAACCCATTAATCCCAAGAAAGAACAAACCTGCTTTTATGTTGCTGGTGGTGGACAATTCAGCACAGCTTTGACTTTCTCCACTTGAGGTATAATTACCCCACTCCCAAGATGATAGCCCAGGTATTTTGTTTCTGCTGTTGCCAGCGCACACTTCCCTAGGTTGATTGTCAATCCTACCTTTTTAATACTTTGGAAAACAGACCTGTGGTGATCCAAGTGCTCTTCCCAGGTACGTCTGTAAATGACAACATCATCCAGGTAAGCTGCAGTGTAGGAGTCCATGCCCCAGAGCACTCTTTCCATGAGCCGCTGAAATGTTTCCGGTGCCCTATGAAGTCCAAAGGGCATAACTGTAAATTGAAATGGTGTCCTAAAAGCAGTGTACTCTTTAGATTCTGTGGCAAGTGGCACTTGCCAATACCCTTTACATAAATCAAGGATTGTTAGGTACTTAGTCTTACCTAACTTCTCAATCAGTTCATCAATACGTAGCATTGGACAGAGATCAAATTTTGACACAGCACTGATCTTCCTCAAATCAATACAAACCACATTCTGCCATCTTTCTTTGGAACAAGAATAATAGGATTGCTCCATTCACTTTAGTAAGGCTCAATAAGACTTAATTACCTCCATCTCTTTTCTCAACTTGACTGACTGTCTTTCTGGAACCCTATAATACTGCTGGTACATTGGATGATCTTCCTTCAACTGGATGTGATGTTTGGCCCAGGTGGTGTATCCTGTTTTTTTTTTTTTTTTTTCCTGGAACCACTCTGGCAACAAACAGGCTTTCAATTCCACTTGCTGTTGAGGTGACAGAAGTCCACTGTGGCAGGTTGATCTCCAACTGGAAAGTGTTGCTCCTCCCTTTCCTCTTCTTCCTCCACAGCCCAGCTCTAATCTCTGCTCGAGAGTGCCACCCTTTCAGCAGGTTAATATGAAAAACCTGCTTTGTCTTCCTGCATTCAGGCATGGCAGTTTCAGAGGTTAGGGGACTGTGGCAAAGTGCCCCTCCCCTGTGTGTATTTTGTGTTGTATGTTGTGTGTTAATGTTGGTGTATAGTCATTGGTACAAACGAGTCTGTGTAACACGAGTGTTTAAAATGTATATTTGTATTTAGGCACGGGGATCGCACAGCACTTCTCATGCAAGTAAAATGTAATAATATGTGAGTACGGGGAATTATATTTTATTAATTCACGGCAGTTGTACCGCGACTCCAATTAAATGATTGATTAGCAATCAAGTCTTGGTACAGCTGCATAAAAGCTGCATGTTTTCACTCATTCAGGGTTGTGTGTTCAGTGAGTGGAGAACGGGATTGGAGATGGAGGTAATTGTAATAAATATAATAATAGAAGCTCATTGTGTTTTGTCTATATAGTCCATTTTGTTTGTCTTTTTGTTTTGGCTACGAGTGCCTTGTCCTGTGTTTTGTTTGTCTTGCACTTTTCTGCTTGTTTAATTATTAAATGCTGAGCGGTACTAATCACTCAGCTTCACCAAACTCCACCACTCTGTTGTATATTTCCTGGTTCCTGGTTTGACGTCACCCACTACAGCCATCTTTGTGACAGGGATCCATTTTCCTGTTGTTTGTTTCTACAACCTCGGCAGCGCGTTTCTCAGGAGATGCACACTTCCACCTTGAAACCACGTTTACCCCTTTTTTTTTTTTTTTTTTTTGGATAACCCTATCTACCCCGATGAAGTCACCCTTTCCCCCATAACAAACAGTTAAGTTCCATTTTCTTTTTGCTTTAACATTCTCTTTTTTTCTGTTTTAAACAATATAGTGTATATGAATGTCTCGCTGGTTGTGAGGGTATGCAAACCATCACATTACGATTTCACTTTTATCTTTTCCAATGTATTTCCGCACTTTACAAGTGCTTTTACAGGTTTCAGTGTCCCTTAATGAATCTATGATCCCTTTATGTTTACTGTGGACTAAAATGTCAGTCGAATTTAAATCCATTCTAAAATCTACGATCGGTGCTTTCGGAAATATTCTTTTCATTTTTTTCTGTATTATGAAGTCTGTAGTCGACATTAAAACTTAATATTTCTAAAAATGTTATTCTATTTTGTGTTCATTGTTTGACTCTTAGGACAGAAGATTCTAGAGCAATTTTTACAAAAGCAGCTCATCTTTTGGCAGGCTTATCAAGTACATAAAGAACATAAAACCCTGTCAATGTACTGCATTGTTCTGTGTTAAAGCAGAGTTAGACCCAGTTCACACTTACTGAGCAGGCCTTGTGTTGTGTGAAATTTAATTACTTTAAATTTAAAAGGAAGTTGATGTGGAAGTAAATAAGACAATTACTTCACAGAGTAATTTTAAAAGGTCCTTTATTATTTCACACACACACACACACACACACATACACACACACACACACACACACAGTTACATACACAGATGCTATACTGCGAATAACGATATCCCTAACGGGACACAACCCAACAAGGTTACATACAAAGATTATATTAATCACAGATCAATACAATCCATGAGACACAACTGAACTAATTCTTACCCTTCCAAGCGGATCGGGAGAGCCCTTCGACCCTGGTAAGAGAAAGCAGCTGTCTCCAAGAAATTACCGAGCAGGCTTGCGCGCTAATCCTCACGGCTGACTCTCATCAGAGCAGGGGAGAACCCCGTCCTTTATAACTTACCAAGTTAGGCTTTTGCATGTGAGAGAGTAATTGGCCAGATCACTCCCTAGAGGCTCGGCCCTCTGAATAAACCATTCCTTTCCCTAGAACATTCTAACAAAAACAAGTTATATAAACGTGACAAAAACAAGTTATATAAGATACGGGGTTATTATAGGGCAAGGGCACAGATGAACTCGAACGCATTTCTAGAACTTTCTAGAACACACTTTTTTTTTTATTACACCTTGGGACGTCTCTGGGCCACCTCAAATTTCGTGTTCACAGTTGAGGTTTTAGGGGACCTACATATGTGGCTTAAAAGGAAGCCTAAATTTCAGCGAAATGCTTGTCGAGAATGTAAACAGTGATGTAAACACCGCATTCCCAGAAGTCAACATAAGAGATTGAGCTGGGAAATTTGCAAATGTAAATATGGCCATCTTATTTTTTGCAGCACTGTTGGTAGTGTACTTCTTGCATAAGATACAATAATTGCGTGTGCTGACAGTGCAGTCAGTTACTGTGGAAACAAGCGATCGTGTTGGATCATGTGTAAATGCAGCAAACAAGGACGTGTACATTACATTAATCACAATACAGATTATTATATTAATGGTGACTGAATATGCAATGTCATATGCATTATTATCGATGTTGAGATTTACAATCTTAGCTACAATCTATAGTATATAGTAAGTTTTATCATTTTAATGAAAGCTGTATGATGAAGAAATACTTACTATTCATGACTGACCCATCATCATTGTCAAAAGTGTCGGAGTATTCAGTGCATTCCCATTGCTATTTTCTGGGCTGGAGATCGCCTTAGGTCCCATAGAATCCAAGATCCGTGGTAGGTTTATCTCTGGCCTGCTGCTCAGTATTTCCATAAGTTCTCTGAAAAACTTGCAGTTTTATCTCCACTCAAAAGGGCGTATCTGATAGCCCCTTGCACTACAGAGATAACACGGACATAAAGGAGATACAGACATTTGCTGAGCTTTTTGAGATGTTATAGTAATAAAAAAATAACTTGGATTGCATTATTGAGGAGTTTGGTGATAAAACGAGTGTTCGGGAGAGGATTTATCAGTATGCAAAGAGGTATGTGAAAAATACAGCGAACAAGGTGTGGGGCTTGGCTGGAGACACAGTACTGAGTGTACTTTTTTGTGATTCAGTGACTTTTGAACCTGTTTTACTCTGAAAAAAATATATATTTAAAACAGCATGTGTAAAATAAACAGTGCGTGTGAAAATAAATTGGACCTGACGTGTCTGACAAGCGCTGATTAAATGGACCGCTAAGGGGAGTGGTTTGACCTACGTCACCGCATTGACGCGATAAGGCCGGCCCAGAGCCTGCGTTGGGTTTACACATACAGATAGGCCCGGCCCTGAGGCGGCATTGCCTACTTTAGGCCGCATCAAAAAGCTGGTCTAAATTTCACAAAGCCCAGGGCCGCCTTTTCATTTTTCAAGCGTTCACACATGAGATAAGGAGGCCCTGGGCCGGCGTAAACCGCAAGTGTGAATGGGTTAGTTAACAAAGCATTGAAACACACTGGCTGCAAAAAGAAAGCTAAGTGAAGCAGTAGTTTGTATCTTATTTTTTTTATCTTAGTTAACCAAAAGCCAATCTACTGAGTGAATTTCTAAAACCACGAAGAGTGTGTGACAGCAGACACCTCTGTAGCCTATAATGGGTCAGCTGCTTCATCCAAGTCTTCAGTGACCTATGTTAAAAGATGGTCAGAAGGTGATTGCATTAGTGGAAGTGTTTTCTGGTCTGCCTTTGCTTTTTGGCATTTGATATTCATGCTCACCAGGAACAGAAAGCAGTTGGACTACAATAGTCTACAGTAGGTGCAGATGAGAGGTATATTGACCTGAAACAAGCAGTATTCAGAATGGAATGGTACAGTCAATAAAGAGTAAAAATATTTTGCAGTAAAATGTTCCAGTAACCAGTCCAATATATTTTGAGCAGAGTACAATGGAATCTAGGTTCCTCTTATGGGGATGGAAAATAAGTTACTTTGTAGAAAACCCATTACTGAGTCCATACATGGAATAATGCAATTCCATAATATAATTCCATTCCATTTCATTCCAGTTTTAGAAAAAAGATAAATTAACTCAAACATTTTGGGTAAGACTCAGTTCTGTATATATTGTATAAACTGATTAGAACTAGAATATATATATATATATATATATATATTATATATATATATATATATATATATATATTATATATATATATATACACATACACACACACACACACACACACACACACACACACACACACACACACACACACACACATACATACACGGCATAACAAATTCATTAATATAAGGTACATAATTCTGTTAATGTATAGCCTGTGACTCACCCTGCATCCCTTTGAGGTTTAAAGTTAGATGGCTTTCACTACGATTTTTTAAAATAATTAAATATAATGGGCACTCCCTACTTTCAAAAAGGTCATGTTTATGATCAGGCTTTCCATGAATATGCTTGTGAGTTTAGTTCTCTAGTGTTACATAGGCTGTTTTTAAACCTAACGACCTTTACTTAATTACATCTGCTAGTAGGATTAGTGAGCTGCGTGCTTTGGGTACTAATCCTTTGTATATGTATCTCTTTAAAGATAAAGCAATCATACTTTTTTCATCTAGAGAAAGTATTCTTCATGCCTTTCCACCGTGCATCAAACAAATTCACCCAGGAACAATTACATTTTGAATGTGATGAATGCACTGCCTCATTATCCAGGGGGAGTTGTTGCATTCAGAATTATTATTTTTTGATATAAAGGATGTACTTAAAAGTACCAGTAGTTGGGGTTATATAATGGTTTTTCAAATGTCATACCCTCTACAATCCGGAACCTGTCTATTCTAGAATCCGGCATGGTTTTTAAATTTTTAAATGTGATACCCTCTACAGTCCAGAACTTGTCTTTTCTAGAATCCGGCATGATTTTTAAATGTGAAAACCCTCTACAATCCGGGACCTGTCTATTCTGGAATCCAGCATGATTTTCAAATCTCTTCTGTCTAAAAGCAATGTAAATATGACTGTGCAGTCCGGCACAGATATTGGGATTTTCTTTTCTAAATTTAAAACTAATATAAAAACAAAAGCAAGACATTTTGTACATACGCACATGTCACGCCATTCTGAATTGAGCAGTTGCTGAACAGCACGTTTCCTAAAGCAGTATTGAGTTTACTATACTGTCTATCTACAGTAGTAAAGTCATTTTTTAGCGTTCAAATTGTTTTGTCATTTTACCTTTTTTAGGTACAGTATTAGATTTTTTTTTTTTTTTTTTTGTTAACAGTAACTTTGTAATCCAGCACACTGTCTAACCCATTGGACCGGTTTTACTGTATATGAAACACGTGCAACTTGGTGTTTTAATTCAGACTTTTAAGACTCTTTTAAGTAACATAAATATTAGCATAAAATATTAAAATATATTCAAGGTCTGTTTTAAAATGAATGTGTGCATTTAGTTACAAGAATATTTGCCTGTAATGTTCCTGACATGAAGTCCATCTCAACCGTTGCTTTTATTGAAACGACAACATGACTGAGAAGGGTTTTTATGAACACAGAAAAGTGCAGCAATACGGCATGGTAAAATGGAGGAGTTGTCTGAAGACAGTACAAGTAGAGGGCAGTGAAATTACTGTGGAAGCAATCGGCAAGATGATTAATGAAAATAAAAATGTCAGAACAATGTCAATGTTTGTTAAATGAAACAATGTGCTGTACACAGGAGGCAACAGCAGTTACTGCCTATGCCTACATCTTAGAGAACAACATATTATATTGTATTTCCATTAGGAACATAGGGCCAGATAGTCAAAGAGATGTGAGTTTCGCAGTCAGTCGCTGGGATTTTTCTCGCTCAATTCTGCCTCAAGAAAAAAAAGTGCCTATGAGCGAAATTTAAAAGGAGTTGAGGGAGAAAAGCACCCTTGCTAATTTTTTCCTCAACTCTGGAGGAGGAGTTGGGAATGATTTGCAAACCTACCTACACACGTGAAATTCAAACAATACATTATTCTGCAAATCACAATGTTGCAGACGAAATTGTTGCATGGTTTTTACTTAACTAATTCACAAGTGAGCTAAAACACAATTTAAATACTACATTCAACAGTTTGCTTTCTCTGAAGTCTTGAGAAATATCAAATGTAGTACAATCTCTTCCACAATGGACATCACCCCACCTGCAGATAACAGTTAAATTTAATAAAATCTCACAGCAAAATAAGATTGGGTTTATACATTCAGTTTTTAAATCCAGAATAGACAGCATAGCCTTTGCAGAAAGTATTTGTAGCCTCATAATGGACTTGGTCTTTTATTAGGCAGCCTGGCATCTAGCTCTGTTTCAGTAGATATGCATGACAATCTGAGGCACTGATAATAATGGACCTTGGTGACAGTTAATTTTAGGTGAGACAAGTTCAATTATCTTTCTGTAGATTCTATACAAGTCTGTTATGAACTGAAAATTGTTTTTGTGAAAGAAGTTTGAAAATGTAAGCTTGGAGGGCACATCTACCATGTTATGTTGCCCCGTTCACTCTGTACCTGATTGGCTATTGTACTAGCCATGATGGAAATCTGAGACACCCTGTACTCTTCTTTAATACAGGGGCAATTTACTAAAACACTGTAGATTTCATTGTGCATTTTACAGAGTTTTTTGTAAATGTTGTACCAAAACAGTATTTATTGTTTATTTTGCCATTTCCTTTGGATTAAATACTTTTAATCACAATTACTGCATAATGCTGTGCTGGAAGCATCAGTGCAGAAAACCAGTTCCCAGAACACCAGAAAACTCTGGTAGCTCAGGGAGTTGTAGATATTAAAATCCTTTCTTTATATTTTCTGGGGCAAGTGAAATGCAATCCCACAAAGGTACTGTAAACTCAGAAATTCTTACAATTAAGATCATAATGTATGGCAAATCAAGTATGGATGCACATCCTTTAATTAAGAAAGAAGAGCTTGTTTTAATTATGAACTGCTGTGTGAAATTTCTAAATTACAAAATGTGTTATTATGCAATCCCTAGAAATGTAATCAGATCAATGCATATACAGCAACTCCTATAGACATGCTTTATAACACATCTTAATAACACATGCACTTGTTCTTACATGCAGTAGAGCCAACAATTCCCCATGTGATTCTGAACTCCAACAAACAGGGTGCTTCACCCTGAAACAAGAGCTAGGAGAACCAATAGATATAAGCCCATGTTTGTTCCTGGTGTTGTTGTTTTAATTATGTAAAGTATGGTGTGTTTCAGCATTTTCCTTAAATAATTTAATGGTTCAAAGTTGTTTGATATATGCAATAATTACACTGAAATGCTAATTTGTTAAGACCGGCCATTACCTTGTTTAATACTTTTGATATTTATTTATTTATTCTGTAAACTTCCATTACAGTATTTCCCTTATCGGTTAAAACAACATATGGTTGTTAATTAGGTTAAATGAATTACCCATGCAAATAAGGGCAGTACATTTTCATCTTGTTCCTGGCAACTGTAAATACAGCCTCTCTTGTATTTTAAGTTCAAGTATTCTGAATTAAATGAGAGACAATATTACATTTTGAATTAGCCATGTTTACAGCTTGTTAGATTGGACTGACATGTAGCAAGTTGAAATAAATAAATAAATAAATAAATAAATGCATACATAAATAAAGATCTGGTGAAATTCGTTATAAGCTCCCCCACAATATTTAGATAATGAGAATAGCCCATTGTCCCTTGTTAATATGTAGAACATTTCCAATTAGCTTAACTTTGTTGAATTTGGAAAGCGCATTTAGGAAATATAAAACTTTGAATTTGTGGTACAGTGCATGCATCTAGTGCTGCCCCAATGAACGCATCCAAACAGGTATTCATCTCCCATGCCTGGAACCCCATGCCTTTCCACATGAAAACAGGTCCATGGGGGACCCTATGTTGGCTTCATTCGCACCGTGAATTTGCATCTTTTTTTGGCTTCTGTGCAATAAACAGTCGGAGGTTTTCATCTCATTACCATGGCCTTTATTAAAATAATTTGATGGTGTAGTTTCGAATATGGAAATTCATATGAGGATACACAAAGCTAAAGCAGGCTGGATTATTTAAATAGGTCGGTCTGACCGTTACACATTAGCTGTTGAGTTTTGAGTCCTTCATTTTATCACGATAAGGAATATGATATTAAAACTGGACTTGTTTTTAGGCTTTAATGCAACCCTGGGATCCAACTGAATAATTAGTGATTTATGATCAGCACATCAGATTAGGATAGATGGTTACATACAAAATGAATGTAAATTGTATAATTGAAAGTCCAGTCTAAATCTATTTAACTTTTAATATGCTAAACATAAAACCAAACATACAGCACCAATGGGTATGTTAATTGTTATACAAATATTAATTGCATAATAAAATCAATAAAAATAGACACACAATGTATATTTGACTTTTACAGTACATAAAGGTTATAGATTTACTAAACAGAGATAACTGAATTTTTTTTTCATTAAAATAAACTATTTTCAATTTTGAAAAGGCTTGGCTATGAAAAACCTTTGATCTCATTTTTTATTTTCATACACGTTCATTTTCAGACATAATTTTCAGACATTATTGGTTTGCTTTTGTTCATTAATGAAGCAAGGTAATTTCTTTTAGGCTGGGAACTAGAATGCATGATGACCGCACTTCAAGATCCTATATACATGAGGATACAATACAAACTTGGAAGGGAAATTGGACTTGAGAATGTGTCGATCACGTATCTCAATTTGACATCACATAAGATATGGTAATAAAGGAAGCTGCTGTATAATGACCCTCCATATTGATGTTTAGTATTCATTCACAACTCATGGTGTCCTCTACCAGAACAAGACTGGTTTATACATTAGATGTAAGTTAAAAACAAAATAACATATTTTTAACAAACCCAAGATGCAAACAACCTTTATACATACAGCCCAATGTCGGAAGCGACCTTTCTGTTCCCCAAAGTCTCTTTGGTTGATAAATAAAGGAGACGAAAGCATGTTAGGCTTCAGACCCAATCAGAAAAGCAGAATTACAGCATTACTATTCATTAACTTAATAGCAAACTCAAAGGTACATTGCAGGGAGTGGTTTAAGTTTTTTTACGACTACAACATTGATTTTACCATAATCAATATAAATTATAATGACTGAAATGACTCCTGATTCAAACTTACAAAGATTACATTTTATTGATTTCAAATACATGAATCTAAGTGCACAGGAACAACATTACAAGTAGTTATGCAAGGCGGTCATTTGGATAGAACAGCAGAAAAGGCAGTGGCCAGTATACCTGTCTGCTGGGAGCTCGGCTGACATGTTGTCTGGGACATCTTGTCTTTGGACAGAAGCTCAAATAACCATCTCTGCTATGCTGATATTTACACACAGGTATAACAACCTGCATGCCAAAAAGCTTGTCTGCTCTTATAGTTTGATAACCCCCTTAGAACTTGCAGCCTTTGCACATGCCTTGATGTGTGTAAACCACAAATGTATTTTTACATTTATTGGTTCTTAATATTTCACCTGATCAATTGATAAAAACAGGGTTATGGTTGTCAGATCAATCAAATGCTTCTCTTCACTTCAATAAGTCACAAAAATAAATAAATTACACACACACACACACACAAACACATATATTTAACAGTGTTAAAGTGCAGCAGTTCAACACAAAAGTAATGACAATATAGACTTACAGGGTTAGAGGGATTAGTAAACTAATACAGTTTAGCCAGGAATACCTCTTGCAATATTTCTAAATTGCTTTTAATTCTTATCCCCCAAGTCTTTTAGTTGGTTTCTGACAGGGTTATTAAAAAAAAAAAAAAAAAAAAAAAAAAAATTTAAAAACAATGTACTATGTGCTCTTCTCTATATTAACAACATGGAATATAACATGTCAAATGTTAATTAGTTTCCCTTTCTATTGTACAGTTTTCAAACAAAACAAAAAAAAAACATTTAATACTCCAAAACTAAAACCAAAAGTGGACCTGAAAACAACCCTATGATAAAACCATAAAACTGAAATATATTGTGACACTGATTTATGGTAAACCTAAATATTAAACATCAGATCATTTGGCAGTTATCTAAAACTTTAAGTAGAGAGGCTAAAGTAGGGCTTTATTGATAATTCCAAATAGCACCATCAATCTTGGCAATAGACATTTATATGCTAAAGACAGGATAAGATATTGGATTGCAGTGTCAATCCGGTGTGCAGTGGCATTGCTGGGGAAAGATTTAAGAGGGCATAAGCACATGTTCTTTAGTTTCCGTTTTGCAAGTCAGAGCACATGTATAATTGATTCATTGCATTTTAAAATTAGATTAAATTATATATTTTAGAACGTGAAAAAAAAAAAAACATACAATTCATTAACACCCCCCCCCCCCCCCCCCCCTTTTATTATACTTGTGCAAACTGTTCAAATTAAATCAGATGTGCAAGGTCTATACTAATTGGAAAGATGCCAACGTCATAATGATTTATGAGTTAATTGTTTAGTTTATTCAACAATCTGTAAACCACCCAAGGCCGTTACCTCCTTTGGGAACTGAGGGAAAGATTTATGGACACATAAAACAGACTGTATAGTCTTCAACATACCACGGGTCATCTAAACTTCCTCATGGAGTGGTCCAGATTCATGTTAAGATTTGTCCTTAAGAACATTAGCATTCATATGTTATACTCTTTTTTTTTAAATAAAATAGTCAACTCAAATAAAGAGACCCATTTGTTAGGGGTTTTTAAATTGTTCTAAAGAGTGATGTGTCATTCAATATTTAAAACTACAATTCTCCATGTAGTTTTACATCTTTTATACAGGCAGAGACGACTCAGATCAATCAGACTGGGGTCATGGTTGTACCTTGTAGTGCCCCTACAATACTAAAGTTCACTCCAAATGCACAAGTATAATTCTCCTGGGGGTGGATGGCTCTCATCCATGCGTGCTATCATGAATCTTAATTAAGGCCATTTGTCAGGATATGTTAACAAACTATTTATAATAGATCTAATTATGTGTATTGAACTTTAGCCTATACTTCTCTTTAATTAATGTAATTCATCTTTTTTTTTTTTTTTTTACTCAAAGGTTTTAAGAACCCCTTGTGACCTTAAAATAGCCCTCCGTGTCTAACTTTTAATTTTATAACCAGAGTGTAACCCTTATCCTGTCCCCTTGTAACACTGTCCCTAGTGGATGGAAAAAATACCACATGTGGTGTATGTTGTGATATTCCTTGCGCCCACTGGAGAAGCAAAAAGGGTTGTCTTTATGCTCTTCATCTTGAGTACTCCAATTCCACCATAATTCTTGGACCAAGACCACTAATTAGATGGTGGAGTTACCAGTTGTATCAAAACCACCAAACATGCTGAATGACAGACAGCCTCATGAGACGTGTGTAACTTGTATATCAAGGAATATAACACCTGCGTAATTAAAATGATGGAAACATGGAGTAATCTCTTTCAAGTTAAAATTAAGCAGTTTGTTTTATCACCTCATGTGTGACATGTTGTTTCCTTTTATTTTTACTCAATTTATAAGCAAGAGAAAAAGGTAAAGTTTCGAGACTTAGTCCTGATGAAGAGACTGATATAGTCTTGAAACATACATAAATTGAATACAAATAAAAGTAAAGCATTCCTTTTAAAAGTAAAGCACACACTTATAAACACTATTCTTTTTCGTTTGGTCTTCCAGAGATTATATGCGTTCTTTAACATGTACATTACTTGTAATTTATTTCCACAGCAGTATATTCTATTCTATTAGTTTCTCATTCTTTATTGGCACATGAACTATGCTGTCTCCTAAAAAAAAAAAGAGAGAGAGAGAGAGAGAGGGAGGGAGGCAGGGAGGCAGGGAGGCAGGCAGGCTTTGTGGTCCAGTGGTTAAAGAAACAGGCTTGTAATCAGCAGGTACCTAGTTCAAATCACACCTCAGCCATTGACTCATTGTGTGACCCTCAGCAAGTCACTTAACCTCCTTGTGCTCCACCTTTGGGGTGAGATGTTGTTGTAAGTGACTCTGCAACTGATGCATAGTTCACACACCCTAGTCTTGTATCTTGTAAAGCACTTTGTGATGGTGGGCCACTAAGAAAGGCTCTATATAAAAATAAAGATTATTATTATATACAGTTCATTTCATCCATAATTGACTCTGCAGTTGATGTATAGTTCACACACCCTAGTCTCATATGTTGTAAAACACTTTGTGATGAAATGTGCTATATAAAGATTGTTATATAATATAAAAATTATATAATATCATTTATTATTACTATTTTTACATATAGCAGAAAAATAAAAGTTAAAAAAAGGATGGGACACTTTTTTCAGCACACCAACAAATCTTATTAAGCATTTACCTGCTGTTGAGAACTTCCATCATTTACATTTCTCAGTAATAAATGCAGCAATTGGTGCAAGAAATTGCTCCCAAAAGAAAAATGTTTAATTGGCTAATAATGGAACTCTTAATGAAGCAGTCATGTAAATATCCCAGCTTGTCTCACTTACACCTGTGGCCAGTAGAAATGTGGGTTAATAAAATATAAGGTTTCAGTTTCATAACGTGTCTTACAGTCTAAAAAAACCTCCCTAGAGCTTTTTTTAAGGTCTACCGCTAAAGTGATTTGCCAAATCAATAAAATAGTAGTTGGGAAAAATTATGGATAGCAGGGATAGAATTAATCTTGCCGGGATAGTATCATCGGTACAGCGGGTATAATCTTTCAGGGCATCAATGTGATCTATAGCCTGAGGGCTGGAGCATGACGGCTTTGTGGTGACTTTCCTTGAATTTCAAAGGCACATTTGTAATTATTCTCCTGTTTAGTGTATGCATGGAAAACTTTATAAAATATGATAAAACAGAGTCCCTTAGGATATAGCCTTTGTTTTCACTAAATACATAGTGTACAATTCACAATGTCATTCTCATGTTACTAGATAGGCAATACTTTCCCAATACCAAACAACAAAACAAAAGCAATAAACAGAAATAACGTCACACAAAAGTAGGACAGAAGTCTTTTTGAATTACTGAAATGTGTAATATCATCCAGGTTCAGAGACAAAGTTGGTAATATTATAATAAATAACACCTAAAATATGTATCCCACACATTTCAATTGGAAATACATGCATGTTTTGCAATCTGTAAAATCCTAAACATGCAACGATTTATGCATTCTGGTTTAAAATGTTTATCACTATTTTATACAATAAACATACAAGAAAAAATAAAGTTACCACTTGTAGCACATTAATTTGTGTTAAACTGCAAAAAAATCATTTTTTGTAATGAATTTCAAACTCTGGTATAATTTGTACTTATTATTGTAATAAAAACAAGCACAAGAAGTCAAAGTCTACAGATGCACAATGTGTGCACAACAATATATATATATATATATATATATATATATATATATATATATATATATATATATATATATATATATACACACATTATAAATTATAAATGCAATATTTTTAACATTGGCTAGTGCTGGTCACAGGATTACTGAAAGGTTGCATATAATATAAAGTGACTTTCAAGTCAATGGCTATGCTAATTAATTTATTATCTGCAGCAATCAGCTGAAATAAAACAACCTTGTGTCACTTCAACTTATATCTGTGCTGGGTCATTAGGTAATCATTCAACAGTACTGAATAAAATTAAGAGTTTCTGGATTGCGTGAAAAGCCAAAAGAGGAGGAAGATGTCTCTTTGGAGGAAACCTCTGAGGTACTCATTCAAAGCTGCCGACCCCTCAGCACAACAGTTAAAATGTGTGTAATTTACAAGTCTTAAGAAATCATTATATTCGCGGGGAATTCGTTATATGTTGGAATGTGACAGTCAAAGATGTGAATCTCTTGCACAATTTTTAAGATGTGCCAGTATAGATACAGGTGATAGACTCTGAAGCTGAAGAATAAGATGAGCTGAAAACCAAGGCTAACAAATATGATGCAGGCATGTATTCAGGAGCAGTGGCATCACTAAATATGTCATGTTGGTCAATTGGAAATATTCCAAGGCATAATGACAAGTGCACTAGAATCTAATCCCTGACTTGCCCTGTTAATTTAGAAATACAACATGTCCTGATTGACAGGACTGGTAAAAGTGATCTATTCTCATAGTTACTGTAGACTGAAGTAATCAGTAAGACAGAAAGCTTTTATCAGAGAGGTCTGAATAGTGGTGGAAACATCACGGTCTAAGCCAATGTATTATTGTTTTAAACAGTTCAGTTCTAAAAAGCTCCTTTCAGGAAGAATTTAAATTAGCTCTAGGGAAAACCTATATTTGACAATACAGAATCTGAAGTAATAATAGTTTACCAACAGGTAATTAGCAAATATAAAAACAATTTGGAAGTATGCTAGTCACGTCTAGCATCAAAGCGGAGCTGATCAATCACACTTTGTAAATGTCACTTGAAAGTAAAGGGCGGGCATAAACAAATTCTCCTTTTCCAGCCAAAAAATAACACGTTGAATAATATGTATTGCAAATACAGCCACTTGAATAAAAATAAAAGCAGTATAATGTAAAGGATCAAGGACAAGAACTTTCTCCTTGTTTTCTTCTGCAAAAAGAAACAAAGTATCTGATGTGCCTGCTTCATTGAAAAGATTGCAATCCTAAATCATAATATGATGAATCAAGGTTTAATACCACGACTCAAATGTCACAACAAATATTTATGTAATGTCTTCTCTGTATAATAAGAAAATAATTGTTTGTTGCTTTATGTCAGAACATCATCAATCAAAACTGTCAGTTAATAACAAACCGCTCAACTGTAGTTTTAATTATAAACCTTCAACAGGAGAGAAACTCAATTCAATTTCCAACACTACCCTAGGGATGCTACAGCATTCAATTAAATGTGAAATGATAACACGTACATAGACACACTTCCACAAACACGTACATGTACAGTACAAAGAAAATGTACTTTTAAGTTATACAAAATTTCCAAATTGTAAAGAATCTTAGCTCTGTCTCAACGCATAATTTTAAAGTAGTCTCAAATCTACTATTTGTTTACCTACAGTAGCTCTAGTACTGTATGTCAAAATCATGTTTTACATCAAATTATTCCTGGAATGTGTATGTAACCTATCCTTGTCCCTGTATCTTACTTAGTATAGTTCTTGATCTACAGCTATGTCTAATTAACTAATTTTGCTTCATAAAGTCAAATGAAACTCGTTGAATAACACTGTGTAACAATTTTTTTTTTTGTTCCTGGGTAGTAAGTGTTATTTCCTAATTGCTTATGCCTCAAAAGTATAGAAAATGGCTATTATTCCCCACAAACTTTGCTTTTGTGACCAGGACAGTGATATTTCAAAATATCACTATTTCCAATGAGAAAACGGGCGCTTTTGTGTCTTTTCGTTCACATCAAGTCAGAAAAAAACAACATATGAATCCAAATGAACATGTATTTATACTAAAATAATACAAAAATGACAGTAAATTTACAGTATAATCGTAAATCTTGAAAAACTACTCACTTCTAAATCTTTTGTAGTCATTTTTGTATTACTTCAGTATAAATACATGTTAATTTGAATTCATGTGTTGTTTTTTTCTGACTTGAAGTGAACGAAAAGACATACATTTGCCCGTTTTCCCATTGGAAATGGTGATATTTTGAAATATCACTGTCCTGGTCACAAAAGCAAAGTTTGTGGGGGAATAATAGCCATTTTCTATACTTTTGAGGCATAAGCAATTAGGAAATAACACTTACTACCCAGGAACAAAAATTGTGTTACATAGTGTTACATATTGCTTACATATTGAATTTCATACTGCTTTGTAATTTTCAATATATAGGGTGATTAGAAAGTAAGTTTACCACATTATCGGAGTATATCAATCTAAAAGTCTGACAAATTGATGAGGAATGCAATTTGCTCTTCTGAAATATTTCGTGCACCATAACTTTTTTGTGCTAAATGTGATACTGGTACGAATCATTATTAACTTTGCTCTTTTAAAATAATAAATAATAAAGAATGGGAATTTGATCTACCATCTATCAGTATGGTGTTGCACCTCTATCTTCCTCAATTGTAATATTAATCATCATAACATGCTCTGTGTATAAGTTATTTTTATTTAGTATTTGTACCCTTTACATTTTAAAATATTTCATCCAAAAGTAATATTTGTAAGACCAAAAGCAGCTGCAATATGACCAATTATTACAGCTTGTGAGGCAGAAAATCTATAGTGTCATTAATACAAGTGCCTAGTACATTTTTTTGGTCAATCTACAAGCCAATTACTGACAAGTTCCTATTCAACCTATACAGCTGGGCTTACACTGCACGACTTTTGCAATAGGGAGACGCACCACCACTCACACTTACCGAGCTTGATTCACACTTACTCACACTTACACTTGAGCTATGATTAATCACAGTAGATCAGTAACTGCAAGCTACACACACTACACGACATATCTTGTCACGGACTGCACCTGTTTTCATTGCAGAATCGTTGACATCATTCAGGAGAATCGTGGACTCAAGCACAGTTGGTTTAATATGACCGTGGATATTGCTAAATTCATACTCTGCAGATTCCAGCATGAGAACTTATACTTCAGGACCACAGACTGCACAAATGTTCAATATTGCGATAAAAAAAAAAAAAAAAAAAAAAAAAAACATTTATAACAGTTATAACATTATAGCAATGTCAATATTTATTTCTTTGACGTCTGTGCTTTGAACCAACTCGAGTCGAGGTGCATCCACAATAATAAAATTCGATCTGTTCAAAAAGTGCAACGCTCACTCGTAGTACAAAATATTTATTAGATTGGTGTGGGAAATTGTCCTTCAAGCGATCTTCATCACAATATCAAATTCTGATAAGTTAGTTTTTAAACTAATAAATATTTTGTACTAGAGCGAGTGTTGCGCTTTTGAACAGACTAGAATACAACTTTAATAGGCTACTACAAGTTTGTTCTAGGTTTAAATATCAACAATGTAATCTACATTCTCTCTATTTCTCACACACACAGACATGCACCCTTCCTCATATTTTGATTAAATTAGCAATACAAGCATAGCCTACAGTAGGGGGTTGAAAGAGATATCGAATAATACAAGTGACTGTAGAGCACACAAAGTATCTACTTCGGCATTAACAAGTTATAAGAATTATTTAATTACCAGGTACTTGAAGTTCCAAAGCAATTTCCCTCCATCTTGGTCCCTTCAATGAGCGATCATGATAGGAAATGTCACTTATGTCAAAGAGACACGGGTGTTCCTGCCACATCTCCACCATCCTTTCCACAATTTTGAGACTCCACACCTTGCTGGGCACAACCTTTCTCTTCATCGCTATTGTTGCTAGCTTGTCCTATTGGCTGATGGCAGCATTCGTCAAGAAATCGGCCCATAGCCCCTCACACACTTCACAAATTGCTTTGTCGGGGACTAAAGTTTTCTGATATGAAATTTGTCGGGATGTCGTAAGAACGTCGGGAGATTGCAGAAGCCATTAACGGGGCATTGTAGACCCTCTAACACTTATCGTAGTACTTTACAAACTCAGTCCTGCCATGCTTTAGAATTACCACCTCCTCCTCAACCAACACCACCTCACCCTGCCTTGTCCGGAGGGGTTAGTATACGATGCTCCTCTGCCTAATATTTATTGTTCAACGGGATGAACACATTGCATAGATGTAAGTGCCTGTCTCAATTAAACAAGAGGCAGTTGAGACAATCTTAATCACACTTTTTTTCAATCACTCAATATCAATCAATATTTATTTTATATAGCGCCTTTCATAGTGGACAAGTGCTTTACAAGATAGTGAGGAACAATGCATAATACGTTAAATACAGTGAAATACAGGGCATAGTACATTAATACAAACAGTAAAAAAACAATGCAAACACATTAAATATAAGCATAATACATTAAATAAAGGCTTGGAGGTGAATTCTAAACATTGTGTATGCGTGTGTCAAGAAGAATGAAGTAAAGATGAAATAAAAAAAAAAAAAAAAAACATGAAATAGCAATTTAGACAACAGCTAATAACAGATACCAGGCTTAGGGAGCATTAAAAGCAAAAGAGAACAAGTGGGTCTTGAGAGTTTATTTGAAGCGAGCGACTGAGGAAGCTGCACGCACTAAAGCTGGAGAGAGTTCCAGAGACTGAAAAAAAACCTGCCTCCATTTAACTCAATTTACTTGCATCTCAAGAGATAACAACTCAAAGAGATACAAAATAAGTCTTCAAAGAGGCAGTGAAGACCAGACCTGTTTTACTTTTCTTTCTTTTCTTTATCTTATACACTTACATCCTTTATTAATATACAGTCGGCACCGCTTTTGACTCTTAATGAAAAGAAAAAGAATGACGTCACAGCACATTATGATTAAATGTTAAATACATCATTTAAAATACGAGTCAATGTATTTTTATTCCTAAACAAAATGAATCGCACCTGCAATGTAGAAACACCAACTTTCTTTGCAACAGCAGTCTGAGAAACCACACAAGACTCCTTCTTCTTCAAGAATTCAGCGTTGTTTACACAATTTACGCAAGTCACAACGCAATTACGTACTCACTACACTGTGCTAGGCGACCTGTCTTGCTGTGAAAAGCGATCTCTGTTCATCATTTCACGCACCAAAAACCAACTAGTCCAGAATGCCGCTGCCAGGATCCTTAACAGATGTAAAAAAAACGTGATCACATCACACCCCACCTTGCCCAGCTGCACTGGCCACCTATAAAGTTCAGGATTATTTTCAAAACTCTCCTGCTCACCTACAGTGTTCTTCATCACACAGGTCCCCAGTACCTCCTCAACCTGCCCACAAGCTGAGGTCCTCTGACTGCTTGTTATCCCCAATGAAAAGTACACCACACTCGATTAGCTTCATGGCTCTGACTCTTTGGAACTCTCTCCCAGCTTTGGAGCATGATGCTCCCTCTGTTGCATGCTTTAAATCAACTCTCAAGACCCACCTGTTCTCTCTTGCTTTCCATGCTCTTTAAGCTTGATATCTGCTATTAGCTGCTGTGCTGCTGTTAATATTTCACGTATTATGTTACTATAATGTATTATGCACTTTCCACTGTATTGAATGTACTATATCATGTATTATGCACTTTTCTCTGTATCTAATGTATTATGCATTGTTTGTTTGTTTTTTGTTGTTGTTTTGTTTTTACTGTAAATCATGTATTATGCATTTCTCTGTATTTAAAGTATTATGGATTTTCTGGTTGTTACTGCATCTTGTAAAGCACTTTGTGATAGTGGTCCACTATGAAAGGTGCTATATAAAATAGAGATTGATTGATTGATCATTTGAAAATACTGTACCCCAATAGTGCTCTCAAAAATAAAGAACACCGTAGGTACACAGCACTGTATACTAATCCTGGTGTAGGAGTAAATACAGCTGGACTAAAATATATTGTAACGGCGGGTCCCGAGGCAGGCTGGAGAGAGGGGCAAGACCAGCGCGCTGACTGATCGTCACCAACCAAGAAGTGGGCACCCCGCCGATTAGGGGTGTGGTCAGCGCACTGGAGTGAACGGGAGACCCAGCTGTATTTTTTCACCGAGCGAGGTTACCCGCAGTCAGGCTGGGGTCCCGACCCCTCCCTTTTAGAAGATTCTATGGATCCCTGGGTTAGGGAATTTCCCCACAGCTGCCAGCCTGGGACCATCCGGCCTGGGACTTTCCAGCCTGGGATTTTCCAGCCAGTTGAGGTATCTAGCTCTGGATTGGCTGGAGCGGGCACCGCCTCCCTCCAGCTTCCCTATAAAAGGGAGTGTGAGCTGGATACCAAGGTCGGACTGAAAGAAGCATTGCTGTTTAGGGGATAACCACAGGCTCAACTCATCTTCCTCACCGAAGCCCTGCCTGGATCAGGAGACCAGGAGTGTTTAGTTGCTTTTGCTTGTTGAAGGGAATGAAACGCACTATATATTAAAGAGTTCAGCCCTGTGTCCCTTAGAAACTGTTGGAAGAAAGGGAACCTAAACCGACAAAAATGACCCTAAAGGGAAAAGGCATTATTATTAATGGGAAAGTAGCAAGGAATGTTTTACATATTTTTTTAACTATGAAATTATATTTTTGAAGCCTTGCTGCACCAAGGTCAAGGGCAAAACAAAACACATTCTAATTGAATTATTTGATTTTACAAACACTCATATAAAACAATTTCAGAAAAACGGGCTACGGTATCTATGGCACATCTGATCATTTTATAGGAATGTAGCACACTACAGGTATACTGAATATATTTTGTGCTGTGGTATATTTTTTATTAATAAACAGTATAGCAGTGTCCTTACAGTACATTTTAGACAGTTAACTAGTGTGATTACTGTCATCTTTCAATGTACAATAGAGGGGTAAAAGAAGAATGCAGATCCCATACATTGCATCCATAGAATTTAACTGGATATTATTACATTTTTAGCGAGCCATAGTAAGCAAAAACAACACAGTCACAACAAACATACTTGCACCATTTTGAAAACTGCGGTAGACTTCTTAATCAAGTAGTGTCCCATTTGCATTGGGGGGATTTTGTGTTGCTCTCTCCCTTTATTTGTTCTTATTTCGCTTAGCCTCCCTCTCGGAGCACTTGTTTTATTTTGCGTTATGTATTTCATGTGGTATATGATGTAGTAGGTGAAATATTGTTTAAAATAGAAACTCAGTGACAGATCTTTTCTAAATTATTTGATGAGAGGAAACTAACAAACTGTGTTAATAATACTGAAATATATTGCATACATTTTCACAGCTGAACTACCGATAGCTTAAAATATAATGAGTATGATTGCTCCATTTAGACCCGTGGATACAGTTGCCCCTTGATGTCAGAAACATTTGTTTATCATTATGTTTTAATAAAAACAATTTTTTAACAGTCTCCCTTCCCATACAAAGAACATGACAGTCTAAAATGTATATATTCAACTGTTGCTTGAGGTGCAATCCCCTATGAAGCATAGTCTCAGTTGCATAACTATCATGTTATATACTTTGGTCTGTTACATGTGCAGAAGTAGTTACAGAGCTAAAGTATTACTCTGTACCGACTCTCATCCTCCCTTATGCTACAGTATACAGTATGTCTTTTTAAGTTTTCTGGCAACCAAATAGCAGAATTGCCTTTTGACCAGAATGTCCCACAGAATGTCAACAATATACCAAAGTACATTGATAGGAAATGAAACACCATTTAGCATTTCCAAATACATGCACTTATAATGTAACCAATGTACAAGTACAAGTATTTAGCACAATCGTGTACACCCAAGCCTGTTAAACTCTTCTTTCTTAACAATAATATTAATTAAAGTAATCTACTTTATCTGTATGTAAATCCAGCATAACAGAAAAGTATTGAGACAGACTTGCTTCCAGAGCGTCAGCATAGTCATACTGCACAGGGTGCTCACTTCCCTGAGACCCACACAGTCTGCAAAGATTGAATTAAAAACAAACAAAAAAATAGCATTAACTTGCAGCTCCTGTTTCTTGGTCACTAGTTTCAGACTGTTTGTGGAGCCACTTAGGACACTGATTGACATATCTTAAAGTGCAAAGGGTGAATATGCTATTTGTATATGTAATAAGAGGAAGCATGAGAAACAGCACAGCAGTTGTAGTGAAAATAGTATATTTTTATTTAAAAAAAAATTTCTAGATCTAGGGCCAATAAAAAATGACCTTCATACACTTAGCATGCTCATCACGAATGCCTTTATATCTGCATGTTTCCATCTTTGTGGCCACCTCTTCCCTCGCCTCAGTATTGTCAGTCATTGCTCGTCCCCTTGTCCCTGCTATCCAGAACAACAAGGCAGTGCTTAAAGTAGGTGTTAAATAATGACAATCTGTCATTTGAGTAGGGTGTGTGGAATGTGTGGTTCAGGGTACATAGTTGCATGCATTTGAACAATTTAGCAAAGGAGTTACTATTCAAGGCATTAACTGACTTCGTGACTCTCCAAGCAGCCACCTACCTAAAATGTGCCCTTCTCCATATTCCCTTTGCCAAGACATAATATGTGCAAGCACACATCATGGTTACCTTCAGGCCATCTGGTTACAATATCAAGCATGCCCCATCTGCATCAAGCACTACCTCAACATTCATTAGATGCATTTCATTCCTGTACAAATACTTGTGTTATTCCTCACTGAGTGCTTTGAGAGTGATCAAAGTTCCATCCACAGTGCTGGAAAACTACAGTTAATTAAATGATTTCTTTGTCTGTGCCAACTGCACCACATGTATAGTAAATATTGATCCAGAACCTCATTCTCTGAAACAGCAAATGTTTGCACACAGCAGATGCACCAAACCGTATTATCAAGAATATGTTTCTTGACCAGAATGTATTTGCCTGACATATCTTCATAGAAGGCAACCATTTGCCAAATCCTGTTATACCACAGTACTTATGTTATTTAAATGGTAATGCCAATTTAATTTCATTATTATTTTTTACATTGTGGTTATTGAGTAGGTGAAATTATTGTATCACCTATGCTCAGTTTTTCATCTACCATAATTATTCATTAGAACCAATAGCACACATACTGCTCATTATATTTATTTCAACATTTTGGGTATTCTACTCCCAGCTAATGGACCCATGCTCCCTTATGAATAAAGACCATTAACTCTGTGTCAGCATATATTTTAAAGTTATGCTTCCAGAATATGTATGCACTCATTAAGGTCTGCTTACCAGTTGTGGTAGACTTGATTTTAAGGGTTTTTATTTGAATGCTTTTTATTCGCTTCCAACCAACCATTATTTTGGACATGCATATGCAAAAAAAGAAGCAGCCAGATTCAAAGGCATACATTTAATCCAGAATAGGTTTAGTCATGGACTTGCTTATTAACTGACCACTGTTCCCACAAAATCTGAGCAATGGATGTTATCAAGCAATTTTACCTTTGAGGCAGACCCTGGTACAGTCCCATTTGTTAATGTGCACCAGGCCAAGTATTTATCATTGAGGCACAGTGAACCAAACTACCCCAAGCTGATTTTCATCCCAAGCCCCTTGGCCAATTGGTTCCCACTAAACATGGACATGCTATAGATAGATGGGATTCGGTGAATTATAGGAAAATAATTTCATCCAGGGTTTCTGTGACGAAATAAATTACAAGACTGAAGGTCGATTCATTTATAAACTGTCACAGAAACCCGAGATGTACCTTTTCATTTCCAAATTAACCCCTGATAAATTCTCCCTGTACTTTAATATCAAGTGGGTGTATTATAAAAAAAAGAAAGTGTTGAGCAAAACTTGTTAAAGTATGTCATATACAATTAACCACCTTGAAAAGAAACAGTGGTCTAACTGAAGCAATGCAGAAAATGATTAATTACATTTGACAATAATGTAATTACAGGTAAATTATACTCTTAAACTGCAACTCCTTTGAAGACTATGAATTAAAAAATGATGTGAGAATGGCTTGTGATTTTCTTTATAACTACTGTACAAACTGTTATGTTAACAAAATGATCGGGTCTTTTTACAGCCTTTACAGTGGACTCATTTTCTGAATCCTCAGTCAGGGACCAATTACAATGCAAGTCTTTGACACGGCAAAGCAATTCCAGGCCTACTCTGTTAGATTTAGAGTTTGTATTAACAGGATGTTGTATTATTATTGTCGTATTATTTTTGGTAGTAATGTAGATTCCAATTTATATTTAAAAAAAAAAAAAAACTTTCATGTGATAAAATCACAGATGTCAATGGCAAATGTTTCTGTAGTCGGATGCAGCCCTGGAATCAGGTGGTTTGATGAAGTCACAAGCAATGGGATAGAAAAAAAAGTACAGTATGGTGCCGCTTTTAAGAAGTTTTTAAAAACACTAAAAATATTTTGTAAGTCATATATATATTATATATATATATATAGATATATATATATATATATATATATATATATATATATATATATATATATTTTTTTTTTTTATTAAAAACACTAAAAATAAAACATTCTACAAATCAAAGATAATGCTAAATAGTCACTATGGGTTTACTATGGATAATGTTAATTCATTCTAGTTAGTGTCACTTTGGGTTTATTATGGATAATGTTAATTCATTATAGGTAGTGTCACTATGAGTTTATTATGGATAATGTTAATTCATTATAGGTAGTGTCACTATGGGTTTATAATGGATGGTGCCTCCTGCTACTAGTACCTTGGTATTTGGCTTGATGAACAACTAGTGTACAATTAACATATTGACAATCTATCCTTAAATTCGCTGTTTTAAATTGGGTACCCATTTAAAAATCATAAAGCTTTCTCTTTAAATACAGTACTACTGTATTACTTACTACTATTTTTCTTAGGACTTGCAAAAAATGTACAAGACCAGCATTATTTATGTGTTTGAGCAAGCCTACATAGACTCCATGCAAACTGAATATGCATCCAGAAAAATGCATTTTACCACAATAAAAACCAGCACACACTAGCAGAACACAAGGGAAGCATAGCAAAAATCCAATCTAACTAAGAAGTCAAAGGTAGCAAAAGATTCACAAAATACCGTAATTATTGCCATGTTACTAAGTTAGGATGATTGAAAATGACTCATGGCGCCCTACATGTTGAATTCAAGTGTGACTTTGATTGTGTTATCTGGGATTTTTTACTCTGGGGGCATGAGCACCAACTGCAGAGATAATTGGAACAGTATTGGGATGCGCAAATATAATTCTTATCAAAATGCACATCCTAGACCATCTACATTTGCAATATTGTCATATGCTTTACTAATACATATTATATTTTCCATTATACAGCCAGAGGTATGAAATGAGGCTCTTTCACCAATATTTAATCTGAATTTGTTATTTATTTGTTATTTTGTCAGGGGCCTGAGCCATTAGCAATCTCTATCAACCACTCTGAATTTATTTTGGAGAAGGAGACTGCCAATAACCAGGTCCTGCATACTGTAGCTTAAAATACAATCACGACTAAGCAGCGCAATCCAAGCAAAGAAATATATCTATTCGTATATATATATATATATATATATATATATATATATATATATATATATATATATATATATATATATATATATATATATATATATAAATGATTAAAAAAGATGATTTTCACTTCCCTAAAAGAAATAAAAACAAGGTTTTGATCTGCATATAATGTTGTAACTGATGGCCTTTTATTAATGGTGTGTAGCTATTATAAATCAATGATATCTTCTTAAACATTGATGACGATCCTTTTTGAAAAATAATTATAGTCAACTACAACGTAGTATGACGACTCCCTCCGAGAGTCGATATGTTCACAGATCCGATGAATCTCTGCAACCAATTCGACTGCAAAAGATGCATGCCTGTTGACATATGGCTACATCAGCAGGCCTATGTCAGATGTGTGCCAGTCTTTTTTTTTTAAATGAAATGTTTGTGCTGGTTTAATTGCAGCATTTTTTAATAGATATATGTTATCAAATGAACTTTAAAAATATCTCATGTTGCATAATAATACATGCAAATGTACGTGCAATGTGAAGTTTGTGGTCCTTGTAGCGGTGTGCATTTGAATATTCATTACTACGTTACTGAATCTTTCATAAACTAGCCACTGGGATTGTTTCCTTAAGGAGCCAAGGTGGATATTGGAGGGAATTATAATAAAGACCTAAGGATATCAAAAGGACGACAGCTGTAAAAGTCTGCAGTGACATTTTAGGGCCTACTTTAATTATCTAAACAGTGGCAGATCTAAATACCACTGCCCTTCACCTCTGTATTACACACTATAGAAAAGAAATGAGCTGTTCAATTCTCTAATGTTCTGGCACAAGCCTTTATTAAATTGCTGTGATCCTTGGTTCAGATTCAGATTACAAATCTTCAGTTTTTGAATCACGTCTGTAAAATGCAGCACGCAAAGACTTGAAATGTCTGTTAATATCACAAATAATGTTTATAGAAGCTGTTTTTTTTTCATTTTGGTTTTAAAAACAGTATTAAAATGTTCAATGCACAGCAGTTCCACCTCCACTGACTCTCCCTCTGCTGACAGCTGCTGTGGCTCTTCCAGACACACCCTCCTTGTCTCCTGGCCAGTGGGCACATGCATGATCATACTCACCAGCTGAGCATGCGTCTCATGCTCACTTTCCTTGAAGTAAAGGCCAAGTTCTGCCCCACACTCACATGCTGGGCACAGTGCCTGCACCATCTTCTTCACTTGAGGGAAAGTGGCCTTCTTTGGGTGCTCTTTATAGGCCAGTGCTGATGTCCAACCTTACAGGTTATGTCTTATCACTTTCACAGCAGCCTATACCACTTGTATTTTGAAAGTATTGGTACATTGAATTATCAAGATGACCAATTTATCATTCCCTCTTATTCTTGGATCAATTTGCTCTTCTTTAAAATAGTGCCATGGGAAAGAGGCCCTAAAGGTGCAACATGAAGTCTTTCCTGCCAGTTTAGTTCTGGCAGGAAAGACCTCAATGAAGTAAATTAAACATTGTAGGTGTCCTTGATGCATTTACCCAAAAATGCCATGTATAGTTGTTCCTAATGCTATGATCAAGTTTATTATCTTTATCATTTCAGCAGTTATGCCATATAAAATATATGTTTTTATTTATTTGTTTATTTATTTTAGTGCTGTTAATTTATTATTATTATTATTATTATTATTATTATTATTATTATTATTATTATTATTAGTGTGGATTTTGTTTGGCCAGTTGTCCATTCGTCTGGTGCCAAATGTCCTGGGAATAACACTTAAAACAGCATCTCCCATTGGGCTGATTATAAATCTTGCACTCTGATAGTGACTTTATGGTTTGGTTTAAGGTGAACGTTTGGAGTAACATTTTGAGTTAAGAAAAGTCAGGGTCAGGTTTATATGTAGAAGAGTGGCTGTTCTTGGAGAATTTGGCTCTGAATGAATCAACAATGTGCTGCTGCTCACAGCATGACGTCTACCAAATAATCTAGCAGTTCCAAGAAAGTGTCTGGAAATGACAGAAAGAAAACATGAAGACATAAGAAATGCACAAACGAGAAATAAAGCCTAACTGTTGACCACATCACTAGAACAGAAGAACAAGAAGTCATGTGTTTTGACAGAAGAAAAACAAAACTGAGAAACATCGTTAAGAGGATTTTAACATCAACAGACACTCATCAAGAGATAAGAAACAAAAAAAAAAATACCAAACCACAAGCAATGCAACCATGGAGGCTAGAAACAAGACTGCTCCTTGTTGATTCAACAAGAAACCATGCCTGAAGGTTTCATCCAAACATGGACAAGGGAGTATTATGCTGTTGGACTGCTTATTATTCCCATAGCTAAAAGACCACCTTTACCTTCCCCAGTATCATAAAAATAAAATGTGAATGTGCAAGTTTGTTTTTCAGCTCCATTCAGTCAGTTATTAGCTATTAACCTGACAAGCCGGTTTAATTGTCCCTGTGTCCATTTGAGTTGTACAGAGTTAATTTCCACTAAGCAGCAAAAGTTTGACATCCTCTGCTTTATCCAGTGGAGCAAAGTAAAGCCTTCACAACCTATTATTCTGGAAAATTAGTTTTACTATAATTTTATGATATAATAGTATTGCAAATTGCTTTAATTTTGCTAGATTTTACTGGGAATTGTGCAGCATGTAATTGAAACAGGAAAGTCAAAGCCGTTTTTGTATTTAAATTAAATACATTAGCAATGTACTTTAGCTTAGGTATTGTATTGAGTTATGTCAATTTATGTGTTTGATTAACCTATTAAGTTTGATGTGTTGTCAGAGCAATAATAAAAATTCAAATAAATCTTGTAAAACACCAGATTTTTGTCTCAAGTTTGTTATAGAAGGACCTGGGAATTTGAGAGGGGCTGCTCTATGTTCTTAAATGAGAAACAGTTTTTTTTTTTTATATAGTAATAAATGAAAAACTTTAGAAGTGCATATGTCTATATTTTCTTTATTTTTCATGTTATAAACTTAGCATTTTTTGTCTCTGAGGCTTTTTATTTTAAACACATTTGTCAGGTAAAGAGTGATTCAGCATCAATAGCTCCAGACAGCGAGAGGCATACAGATATAAACAACAAACAGCGAGAGAAAATAAGAGGCAAAAAACTATTAAACTTGAATGCTTGCTGCACAGTCATTTTCTGAAGATAAAGACGGTGCGAGCGAGTGTCAAAATTTCTAGTTTTAATAACATTCAAATGAATAGCATGCTTTTTAAATAGCATTACAGTAGTATTTGTATAGTTATTTGTTTGCAAGATGTCGTTTGAGTATTGTCAGCAAAATGTCAAGAAAAATATTTGCTTTGTATTTTTATTATTAAATGGCGATCATTGTAAGTGGCTATTTCTGAGATGTATTCATTGATTGGTGCAAGAGTAGTGTTGCAATGTTCTGTTCCTGTATGTAAAGTGTGATTGGCTAGTCAAATTTTCATGACCATTTAAACAACCCTCACTGGTATGCACATCATGGCGCCCTGTGGCCCCCCAAGGTTTGGGTATTGCCTTATCTGGCCCGCCAGAGAATGTAATTCAATATCAATGACTTAGGGGTATAGATGGAGGTTTAATTGGTTTCAATTAAACAATTTACCACAGGGCTGGAACAAAGATCAGGAGTGTAGAGGCTAACTTTGGACAACCCTGATTTAATAAAGCACCTCAGGTGCCTAAAACTGGAGTCCTGCTTCAATGGGCAGTATTGTACCAACAACCAATTTCTTCTCAGAGTGTGACACTACCAAGTCTTCTAAAAGAGCAAAGACTACAAACCAGAAGAGGGAGCCACCAAGATGGGACGAAAATTGAGGACTGTGAAGGCCAGACTGATGACAGGGAGCAGTCAGAAGAATACATCATTTTATTTATTATATTTTATTTTTTATTTGTGAAACACCTTTTAGCCAAGGGTTTAATAGCTGTTTTTCAATTAGCTGTTTAATAATATGAATCGATTAAGATAATACACACTACAAAATACTATAAAACAACAACAACAACAACAAATAATTCCTTAAAACAGTCCTTGAGCTCTGATTGCAAAAATCTTCACCTGGATTTATTGTTTAACTAGAAAAAGGTTTTAATTTTGGTCTATAAATAACCTTTTCTTACAAAAGTGTACAACGATGTGCTAAACTACAGTTTACAAGCTACCACTGGCTGTTTAGAATTGGGTCTGTGGTAGAATTACTACCAGCTTCAGATATAAAATATAATAGAGGCATTATTATTATTATTATTATTATTATTATTATTATTATTATTATTATTATTATTATTATTATTATTATTATGCCATTTAAACTTTCTCTCGTGTGTGCGTGTGTGTTTTATTTTTTTATTATGAAAATAATGTAACGAAATATTGTAGAATATATATATATATATATATATATATATTATATATATAATATATATATAATATATATATATAATATATATATATATATAGACCAGGGAATACACGGCTGCAAGGAACGTTCATTCTGCTAAATGGGTTGATTCCAGTCCGTGTTTTACACTGCGCTCCCTGTACCTCAGTACTGTGAGGAGTGTATTTTTCTGTTCAGGATTTCTCTCTTCTCAGATAGCAGCACTACGTTATTTCAGGCTGTATGAGAGAAGTTGTCTGAACACATAGCATAGAGTGGGTTTCTGCTTCACAAGCCGGATTTATGAGGCTGAACTTGGACGCAAAGCATATTCATTGTAACGGAGGAAACAGTCGTGTGCTTGTTTGGTTGCAAATAAAAAGTCTGACCACTGATTGAAATATATTTATATATGATATATCTATATCTATATCTAGATATCTATATCTATATCTATATCTATATCTATATCTATATATATATATATATCTATATATATATATATATATTATATATATATATATATATAAACGGTATTTGAATATATATATTATATATATATAAATATTATATATATATATATATATATCATATATATATATATATATCGCGTATATCTATATCTGCAGTGGAAGAAAAAGTGAAAACCACGGAGCCCGTTCACTCTAACACACGGGAGTGGTGTGCCGTTTGGTTTCGATCAAGGGGAGTCTGTTGTGACACATCGAAAGGATTTATCCCAAAAGTGTACAATGTTGTGGATCGGGTCTGTTTTTTGCACTTTCTCCGTGCTGTCCCTTTCAATTGGAGCTGATCTCAAACCACGAAGCTGCAGCGAGGTCAGGCAGGCGTACACTGCTAAAGGCTTCAGTCTGGTCAATGTTCCTCACCAGGAAATATCAGGTAAGGATGGAAAGTGTGCTTTTCCGTTACTTGATCTGGCTGCTAACCAATACAGACCATCATTGTTTAGTACGTATTTGTTATTATGAAAATAAATAAATACATTCAGAAGGCAAACATAAATAAATAAAAAAGCAAGAATTCCAAGCCAGTTTTACATAGCTATATACATTGTAAATAGCAGGTAAGGTAAACTTGTGAAAAGTACTGTCCCTTCACCGTGTAACACATAACGTGTCACTAAACAAGTTGCAAACAAGTCTTTTGATAACAATGCAGACCACAGGGACTGTTTATAGTTCATATATTGTGCTACAGTATCTACCAAATTATGAAATTATGCATAATTAACATCAAGTTATAACTGGAAACCTTGCTATAAACATGTGTAGTGGTGTAGTCTACTCCAGCAAGTAAGGACACTTATTTCAAGTGGTTACTTTGAGTATTTTAAAAGATATTTTGAACATTTATTATAAACCTCGGATAAATGCATGTACCTAATCCTAATTTCTAACCATGCGGTGGTTGTTTTTTCCTCTACAATCTGAAGTTAAGAAAAATAAAGTAATGTCTTTAACAATTAAATGGCGCTAGATTCAGATTACTTTAAGACATGTATCAAAAGTAATTACAAAGTAATCATATCAGCAAAAAAAACTTTCCCATGTTTGTCTTGCAATCATCAATGCTGAAGTGTCGGTTGCATTACACTTTTTTACACTTGCCACTGTTCTTGACAAGTTATTTAAATACAGGGCGAAGCAGTAGCATTAATTTGCTTGATTAGTAGTCAGCTGAAGGTAGAGTGTTGTTCTGCTAATCAGTCCAGAACACTGCCAGTTTTCATGTTGCTCAGTGCTACTGTAATTATGGTTAGAAATTATATACCCTGGTGGTAAATGAAAATATGTTTATTTATCACTAACTCCCATATAAGCATTTAATTACGTTTGAAACCATAGTGTCGATATGATGTGAGTTATGGCAGTCAATTATAGCCAGCTGCATGAAAGGAAGTGCTCCTCTTTTGGAAAACATATAGCTTATTCTGAAGTGTTAAAAAAAAAAAAAAGTCAAGCAATGATACATATTATTTATTTTTAATGTACAAGTTATAGATGTAAATTATTAATTCTGCTTCATTTAGGTTTTCTCTATTTTGACACCAGAATTGACCAGAGGTGCTGACTTCCTCAGTTGTCCTGAGAGGAACATTTGGTGGTACCTTTGTAAGCACTTCATATCAAACATGATTAAAGGGCAACATTACGAGCTAAGAGAAAGTTTATTCAATCAAAAAGTTATTGGTTATTGCTTGGATAAGGAGATGTAAAGTAATAAGCTACAAGCAATTTGAATGCAGTAGGAAAATCAAGAATATGGTACCAGACACAATACTACATTGCAGATAATTTATCTTTCCACTGCAGCTTTCACTGCTGGGCTGCAGTCCCAAGGCTCCAGCACATTGTCAGTCACTCTCTTATATTCTCTTCTATTTTATTTAGTAAGATAAATAATATGAATCAGTTATATGTAGCTGTCTTCTGAATATTCAATCCTTAAAATAAAAAGGTTAGCCAAGTTCAAGTAAGATTTTATGTGCTACACCAGGCTACCACCAAATCTGTAAGGTATCGTTAAATCAATTTGTGCTTTAGGGTCTGGTCAGGGGTTTATATGGTTCAATTTAATAATTAAGGGCATGGTTGGAACAAATATCTGGACTGGATGTGTTCAGTTGCCTACCCTTGTGCCACACTGTCCCCACCACAACACATGTGTATTGTTAATGAATGCCACAATTAATGACAGTTGGAGCAGTCTACCGAACTGTACCATTTGGCAAGATGAAGTACATTTTTTAAGAAAATAGTTCAGAAACCCCCAAAAGTAGTTCCTCACACAAAATGCTATTATTATAATAATGATAAACCTTTACACTGACACCAAGCACTCATAAAAGGTCAGGTTCATCTTAACTGCAAATGGCACATTTTACCATAAGCAATCAACAGTAAAAGCTTTCTAAGCCTCTTAAGAATTACTGTCTGCCATTTATTTTTATGAGTGGAATATCTAACACTTACAACAATATGCAGGTGCTGTAGTGCTTGACTTTTATTACTTTAAATGATGTGGTATAACTGACATTTTTTGTGCCAGACTGATTTACCATCATTGGGTCGAGTAATGTGATGCCTGTATAGAGTATGAACCTGGAACAATTTGGTTTTTTTAAGCTGTTTAGACAGGTACCTGAGGCAAAGTGATTACCCACATTATACTGTTCCTCAATTATCAAAAAGAAAATGATATAGAAGAAACTTTAATGTTGACTTAATTTATTTTATTATTATTCATTAATTTAACACCCATTTATTGTCTTTTTTATTTTTATTTTTTACAGCTACTAATATCCATAGTATTATAAAAATAATAGTTGGGCTTCAGTGAGTTACAGTTAAACAATTCCATCTCATGGTTCTGTAACAGTTTAGAAACTACCTGACCTAATGGTCTCCTACTTTATGATGTCACAGAAAGAAACCCCAGATGGAATTATTTTCCTGTAACTCACTGAAGACCATCTCTCTCTCTCTCTCTCTCTCTCTCTCTCTCTCTCTCTCTCTCTCTCTCTCTCTCTCTCTCTCTCTCTCTCTCTCTCTCTCTCTCTCTCTCTCTCTCTCTCTCTCTCTCTATCTCTCTATATATATATATATATATATATATATATATATATATATATATAGTGTGTTTGTTACTACTCTTATTTCATGTATTCTTTCTTATACTGTATATGTTTTCATGTGCCAACTTTTGCTATAAAATGCACTGATAAAGATACAGTTCTCCTCACAGTGATGTTCCAGTTCAATGTCCAATAGAGCTGTTCTCTGGATTGAGTAAGACAGGGTTGTGAACAGGAGACAGTGCTCAGGTACAGTGGAAACAGAATCTTTTCTGTTGAGGTGGACTGAAAAAAAAATATCTACCAGACTGCAAAGGTGCACATGCTATGACAAGAAGCTGCGATAAATCCAAAGGAGGTTGTGCTAAATTCCATAAAGATACACAGAAGGGATATTGGTACTGTATGTATATAAATTGTACATTATTAGTGTTAGTTTTTGTCTTGAATGAATGGTAAGAAATATCTACTGTCAATGCAAGTTAAGCAAGTATTGAATTAACTAGCACCAGGCCATTCAGGGGGCTAAAGAGGGCTTGAGTATCTGGAACCACAGTGGGTCAATACTTATGGGCACCCCTGTATAGTAATTAAAACGCCAATGAAGTTAAGCTGTTGAATTCTGCAGAGTGACAGAATGCCCAGCAGGGGGCTCTAAAGTGCATCCTGTAACTGTGCCCATGAAGTATCCAAACCTGTGCTAACTATTTATCATTTCATTGATTTTCACAGTTTGAAGCATAAACCGCTATTTGCTCATCAAAGAATATTGCTATTAGTAGCTTCTAATATGCATAGTTACAGATAGGGTTTTCAGTACCCAGCAGATTGCTTTAAATTAAAGCAAATGTATTTTGATTATATTTATGGTACAGTATAATAATGAAAGCAGATATTCCTATTTTGTTTTTCTATTAGCTGAATGAACACAACATAATCCATTGGTATTTGATTTGCAGCACTTTATAGTGAAATTGCATCTGCAGATTCCTAATCTGTCTTCACCCAAAAATTAAATCAGCTGCTTCAATAACATCTGTGTAAATAAGCAGATCCGAATATAGCATATTTTTAAAGAGAGACTCGTCTATTCAGGGATACCAAGATATTTATTGAGCAAGTAGTCTGAGTGAAATTATCTGGCAACCAACTCCCCCATCCCCAGTTGTACCGCTCTCCTAGAAAAAATAGAACATTTCGGGGTGCCCTTCTACTTGTGAGATGTCTTTCTCATTAAAATATTTAGTATATTTTTTTAAGAGGAGACAATGATCTATTCAGAAATAAAAGGGCATTTAGTAAAGGGTTTGAGTGAGGAAAAAATGGCAATACAATCCCCACCCCTGGTCTTGCTGTAAATCATTTGTTGTTTTCTTAATTTGTACCAGTACTGTAGTAATCCAGCCACCACAGAGAATATAAAAAAAAAACCCACTTCAAAATACAATTTGTCATACAAAGCTAAGAATTGAACTGCTCAGCTTAACTATGTTAAACTAAAAACAAAAAAAGTAAACATGACACTAAAAGCAATGAAAGAATGTCAAAATAGTAGCCTGCTAAATTTAGAAACATCTACTCCAGCTTGCCAAATTGCAGTGTCTGAACAGTGACAGCAGCCCAGTCTGTGAAACAGGGATTTTTATAGTTTTGGTTCTATTATTATTATTATTATTATTATTATTATTATTATTATTATATTGTTATTGTTATGTGTGTGTGTGTGTGCTCATGTTCCTATTTTTTTAATGATTCTCTTTACAAAGTTTGAAGTTGTTCGATATTAGTATAATGGAACAAAACAAAGCATTCCCTCGGTTACCCTTGTTTACACAGTTATTGACTAACAATTGATAATAATCTGACAGCGTGATAATATAGAACTTGTGATCAAACTAACTAAAGCCACTCATATTTTGTATGCAATTATTTGTCTTACCTTGGTTTTACACTTGATATAAAACCATTTTAATTTCACTGCTTGTTTCCAAAGAAATGTGTGATGTCTGTAGTGAACTGTGGGATTATAGTCCTGGGCAAGATGTAATCTCTGATTTCACTTGATAAAGAAATACATTTCCCAGTTTGCACAAAGTAGCTTGTAAATTAGGTCTAAAGAAAGGTTAAGTACATGAAGAATCAGTTCCATTTGATAGTTTGGCTACATAATTTCAGTTTATGGTATCAGTATGCCAATAAAAATGTCTGTGCCTCAGGAAAGGAAAATGTATTTCCAATGAACATTTAAATCGCTCAATTCGGAAGTGTGACAGGATACACCCCTCCACTGTGTTAGAGTATTTTGTATTATTTTGTATTTGCTGCATTATTATTATTATTTCAAATATATGTCTGTATTTGGGCTCGGGTGTTTAAAGTTGGCAGGGAAGGGCTAATTGCCATTCCTGCCCAAGCAGTTCACGTGCAGACTGTGCCTGGACTCGACTGAATGATTAACAAGCAATCGAGTTCCGGCACATTTGCATAAAAGAGGCAGTTTTTGCTCACACAAGGTTGGTTGTTCAGAGGTGGAACATGAGTAACGATTGCTACTCGTGCTGGCTTAATACCAGCGCAATACTTGTTGTATTTAGTGTTTGTTTTTCTGTTTTGGCCAACGTGTCATTTTGTTTTGTAAAAGTGTTTTCGTTTTGTTTAAAGCTTTTATTTATTATTATTAAACTTGTGCATCAGCGCTTTCATACCCCAGTGCTGTGTGTGTGTCTCCTTTCTGGTCTGATGTCACCCGCAAGCCATCTTGCCACAGGAAGGTAATTGCTGTTAATTGGTACTGAATTGTAAATGTTAGTGAAAACCAGATTTTCTTGTTCTGACATTAACGCATTCATTAATAGTTTTGTTTGGTTTCATGTATTACTTACCAACGAAAGCTTCTTAAAGGTTAGTACTCAAAAACAGAGTATCAGCACACCCCTGCTATTATTATTACTACTACTGCTGTATCTCACAAACTAATGAAGTCATGATTGAGGTCACTGTTGAAAAGTTTGACACTGTTTCAGAAGTTGAGATGAGTAAATCAAATGGAGCTCTGAAACAAAAAAAGCAAATCAGATTTCTTTTGCGTATTTACTTTGGTAATTTAGAATTTAATTTAAATTGGAATGCAAGAACAAAACCGATAGTCCTACAACTGATACAAGTCATTGGACTTTCTTTTAGCCAGTAAACTGCTGACCTCAAATGAGGCACACACACACCCATTCTGTAGCCTGACCTTTCATGTTGAGATCCATTCTGAGTAGTTTATCACAATACATTGTGGTTTGTTCATCTAGTCAGTCTGCAGGTGCAAGGAGAAATTTGGCAGTCGAGAGAAAGGCAGCGTGTTTTATAACAAGGGCACCTGTTCATGGACATGATTACCTGATTCAATCACCTTTGCATTTAATCACTGAAAGTAATGAAAAAACACAGCTTCTGAGAGCTGTAAAAGTCACAGTTGTGAGATGCGCTTTGATCAGAGCTTTTGTTGGCTAACTCGGTATGTCAGTAAGAAGAATATGGCATGACAGCTATTTTAGATTGAGGTTTTCATCACGGTGCGAGTTTACAAATATGAAACTGCTTTATTGTATTTGGTTGTCAGCTTTTTATTAGAAATCTTTACATACAGAAGCAAGTTCCTACTTTTGACAAAGATTAAAAGTTATTCAAATACTTCACGCTACTGTAACATACATCTTTCTGTCCTGCTGATGATTTAAGAAACACCATAAAGAAACAGCACCCAGACCAATGTCTGTCCCTCCTTTAGATCTTATTTGTGCACTGTAAGTGGCCTCTAAGACTAATAAAGTTGTGGTGGCTTATACTCACGGGAAAAGACAGGAATCAATGTGTAAAAGTGCATTTGTATTATATAATACATAGATTACAGTACCCCATTGTTTGATGGTACTGAGAGCTATGTAATTTAAGAGCGCGCCAGTGGGGATAGTCTGCTTCTATTGAAATGAAGTGGTCAGAGGCCATGAACCTGATATATCTCCTCTGATGTTTCCTGGAATATTTCCCTCAACTTTCTTGGAGGACAGCATTTGATTACCCAATTTGGAAAATTACCAGATGAGCACATTTAAACCTGGCCATGTGCTGTAAAATCATGAGCATGTTGTTTTCTTTTTCTTGTAGTTGATGCAGTGATACCTGTAGTTTAACATATTTATGGCAAGACATCACTGGCACATTACGAGGAACAGTAAAATGACAAAAAAAAAAAAAAAAAAAAAAAAACTTGTCAAAGGCCACAAGAAGGTTAATTTATGTTGCTAAGAGCAAATAATTTGGGTTATAATTTGGTTTGACAGCTGGCCTGTAGAACATGCAGTCCTGCAATCAGTCTAGGAAGAAGTCAATTATACTAGGTAGAATGCATGTCTAGATCTGAAAGCCAGAATTTGAAACCACATCAGAAGCTATTCAGTCTATAAAATGTGTCCAGGATTAGACTACCTTTAATTCTGGGATTTATCCACGGGTATCTTGCTTATTTCAACTCTAAAGCAGTGTTAATCCACTAAAGCAGACAGAGTTGCAGTTGCCTTAGTTGTTATTTCTCCAGACTGCTAATTTCTTTTTACATCATGGGTCCACTGGGGCTGTCTTGTACTATTTGATCAATTACAAAGTGCATTTTACTCTTGATTTGTTCTTCTGTTTAAAAACATTGGCTACATTTACAACGCTTTTGGCACCCAGAATGCAACGTTTTTTTTCTCAAGTCATGATGTCATCATACTATAGTTTCCCCTAGGGGGGTAGGCCAGTGTCAGTTTGGTACAATTAACATTGTTCCGTGGGTCAAAATGCATTAAATTATAAGGGCAAATCTGAAGAATCGCCATCTTGCTGAGACTGAAAAACTGTTCTTTATCTCCTTTATCTCCGTTGCAACTCTGATGTTAAGAAATGCTTATCGTACAACTTCAGAACACACAACGCAAGGGCCAATGAAACATTGTATAAAAAAAACAAAAAGCAAAAGGCCACAGGGCTACATCAGTCCTTCACCACAGTTATCAAAAGTACATTGTTAGTAATTTCACAACAGACTTCTCTGAATAATCTCAAAACATGTTAATCTGTCTATATTGTACATTGGTTATACATATAAATGACAAATGTAACAAATAAGTTGATATACGTACATACCTCCAGGCTGTGGGTTATAAATCGCTGAAATCTCAGCAATGTTCAGAGCTCTCTGTTTAGGTCAGTCAATAAACCTAATAAGCTTATGGGCCCCAAGATCATAGCATTGAATATGTTATGATATTTTAATACAAAATACTTCTCTTATAATTATTATAGTAGTTATTTATAGCCTTTCTTTGAAAATTAATTGATTTGAAGTTACGAATCGTACATCTTCTACCGGACACATTTTTTATGAAGTTCAGGTTACAGTGTTGTAATTTCATTCAATTATCAGTAGCGGCAGCATGTTGGCACAACTTCAGTACAGCACACTGTGCAATAAGAAATCGCTTTTGTGCTCTGAGGGAATCTTGATAGAAACATTTAATTAACAAATAATTATATTTAACTATCCTTGGAGAAAAACAAACAAACAAAAAAAAAAAAAAACCTGAGATGACCACTCGAACACTCCAGTTACATTTTACTACGATAAGTTAGTAAAGGTAAGTTTCTGTAATATCATTTCTAAAATCTTACAAACCTTTTGTAAACACCCTTCATACAATACACGTTTAATTATTGGTATGTTCTTATGATGTGTGATATATTCAATATTAGCATAGCTCCTCCTTAATTACCATAAAATTAGGACCCACTAGCCATAGTCTGAAAGCACTGCTTGAGATGATGTGATCATTTAAAAGGGATCTTTCTACAGGAACAAATTGTAGTTTTCTGAGTTACCATTGGTGAAAACTCTAACTTTGTCTCAATCATTATCTACCTATAGCTCATCTAGTTCTCAGAACAACAGAAGATCTGTTACACTGAGGCTGTGTCCTCATTACAAAATCGATCTCAAGAACTGTGCTGAAAAACTAATTCAGCTCAACGCGCCCACACTGATGTTTCAGCGTTTCAGGTTTAGTCGGGCTTAATGAGTACAAACACATTACAATAGGTTGGTTACAGGTCCTAGCAGTGCAACTGATGGTGAGACTTAATACGACAGTATCCCACCATGCACTATTTTATGTTTACAATACTGGCAAATATGGAACCCATGCCCACGAAAGACATAGGGTTGCTTAGCATGAACATTATGGTTTTGTTTCTTAAAAACACAAGGTAATAGCGATGGTAAAGGCAGCAACAGTTTTGCCATATTCGGGCATTGTATAGGCTCTGTGAACATGCCATACACATACATTTTATGCTACAAAGTGTGCTTCTTTGGGCTCGTGTTATGATTAAATTGTATACAGAGAAGCTGTATTTATAGTTGTTCTGTCATACCAAAGAGCATGTTGGGATATATTTCGGTAGTACACTGTCCACGCTTCTGACAAATCACACTACCTGATGCAATCTAATTTAGAACTGGACTCGAGTACAGTATTAAGCACTCTTTAGTGTAGGTGCTAACCGCATGAGTTAAAAGCAACTGATATGGTTTAAATGCATAGTGTGGACAGGGCCTTAGAGACATGCTGTCAATAAAAAGAAAACATATGTACACTGCTGTGCAAAAGTCTTAGACATTTTGCATTTGTCTATTCCGATGCATAAGGAAATTAAAAGTTTGTGTTCAATGCAAGTACACCAAGAAAATCTTATTCAAATAACCAAATTTATACGCAATATACCTTGATATAAACTAATAGCGAGTATGTCCACCCTTTACCTCCAAAACCATTGAAATTCTTCTATGGCCATTTTCAAATCATTTTGTTATAAACTCTTGTGGAATGGTGCTGTGCGCTTCTTCCAAGACCTTCCAAAGATCATGTTGCTGGGATTCTTTTTTACTTTTTCTTTGTCTAAATATTCCCATACAGCTTCAATGATATTGAGATCTGGGCTTTGAGGGGGCCATTCCTTGCATTGAAGGACTCCAGCTTCCTCTTTCTTTTGCAAATAAGTTTTACTTATTCCAGTGTTTTGGGTCATTATCTTGCTGTAAGATGACTTTTGGACCAATAAGTCTTGCACCACTGGGTATAGCATGGGTGAATAAAATGTGTTTGTACCTTGCTGCAGTCAATATACCATCAATTTTCAGGAACACCACTCAAGAATATGCACCCCCAAACTTGAATTGAACCTCCTCCATGCTTAATTGTTGACTTCAAGCAAGGCTCTTTATAAGTTTCAGTTCATCGTCTCACATGCTGTCTTCAATTAGATCCAAATAACTGAAACTTTGACTTGTCTGTCCAAAGCACCTTTGACCATTGTTCCATAGTTCAGTTTCAGTGTTATTGTGCATATTTTAGCATTTTAGTCTTGTTCCTCTTTCTTATCAGAGGTATTCTTATTGCAATACATCCTTTAAGTCCTGATTTCAAGAGTGACCTTCGTACTATTAATGGGTGGACGACACCTGAGCCTTCTTCCAGTTCTGTTGTCAATTCAGTGTTTGTCATCTTTCTATTCCTTAAGGATATTATCTTCAAGTATTGCTCATCCTTGTTAGACAGCTTTTTGGGTCTTCCTATCCTGGGTTTGTCAAGTACAGATGATGTTTCTCTGTACATGTTGATTAGGTGTTGGATACCACACCTTGAAAATCGAGTGATGCAAGCTATTTCACTCGATGTTTTTCCTTCTTTATGCCGAAACACAATTCTATGGTGATCGTCTACTGAAATTTTAGCCATTTTGTTTCAAGCTAACAGTTGATCCTAATAGATTTGTATTTTGTAGTATGAAATGTGGGCTTTTAGCTTTATGTACAGAGATGGCACATACACCTAATTCAAGCTTCCTCATTATCTTTCAGAATTCCTTTGCCCTGTTTGTTAGACCAACTCCCCAGAGTAAGACGGTTGTATTTTAGTCACAAATAAATATTCAGGCTGGTCGCTCTGTAATAATTGCCGACAAAGGTGCCTTTTAGTGCCAGTTGCGGTTAGGTTATGTGATGTGGACCCCTACCCACTTGGGACTGCTCAGCCAGTCGCATGGGCATGGCTTCCTTTTTCTACTGAGCTTCACTTGAAGTATACTGGAAAAGCAGAGGTGAAAGATTCAAAGTTGCTATCTGACAAACAGATTTAAATGTATTTTACACTGCACAGTTATACAGGAAGATCCAGGTGTATAATTTTCAAAAAAAGGCATTGATGTTAAAGCTTATATGTAAAACGGTGAAACTTTTGAACTTTTGAAAAACCATATTCATCCTTTGTGGTTGTGGTACTTTATGCATAACCTGTCCAGTGTATCTGAATGCAAACTGGGGGAAACAAAGTAGCTTATTAATGATGTTCTTACCAGAGTGTTTAACCTCTTTGAGTGGTTCATGCATTAATCATCATTATGAAATGGGCTACATTGCAGTTGGCCACAGATATTATTTGGGCAGCTGTAGTAAAGTAACAATTATTCATTTGTAATGGTTACATATAATTTTTGTCAGACTCTTATTATTACTCTTTAATTCTATAAATATTTCTGGGGTGCAATTCCCCAGTGGCGTAGTCAGTCTATTGTAGCTATAATGCTCAATAAATGATTCTCTCTATTTTCTGTAACTAGGCGGGTGTTACACATCCAGGGTCAAGTTTTAAGTAGAGCTGGGTGTCGTCAGCATAGGTGTGAAACGTAAGGCAATGTTGGCGGATGAGGTGACCCAAGAGAAGCAAGTAGTTGTTGAAGAGAAGTGGCCCAAGAACAGACCCTTGAGGGACACAGCAAGTGACTGGGTTAGCGACACCACAGCAACAACATAGAAAACAGACTGCGTGCATCCAGATAGGTAAGAGGACATCCAGAAGAGACAGGTTCCAGAGATCCCAGCATACTTATGAAGCCTGTCAAGAAGAATGCTATCATCTATGGTGTCAAAAGTAGCTGTTAGGTCAAGGACGACAAGCACAGAGGGAGCAGCAGCAGCATCATTATGCAGGAGATCATTCACAGTTCAGAGCACAGCAGTTTCAGTACTGTGTTGCAGCCGGAAGCCAGACTGCAGAGATTCAAGCAGATTGTTATCCATGAGATATTTCATCAGTTGACTGGCTACAGCCCTTTCAAGAGTTTTGGAGAGAAAAGATAGATTGGAAATGGGAAGGAAATTAGATAAGAGCCAGGTCAAGGGAGGGATTTTTGAGTACCAGCGTAACTTGTTCAAGCTTGAGGGCAGCAGGAACTAAGCCAGAGTCCAGGGACAGGTTGAGAGTGTGCATAATGGAAGGAGCAAGATCAGAAGCACAGAGACGGACAAGATTTGTCAGCCAGGGGTCTAAGGGGCATGTGGCAGTAGTTGATTTCAACAGTAGGCTGGAGTAATCAATAATGGGGAGAGGAGAGAAGGAGGGACAACCGGAGACGAGTCAAGGTGGTCAAGTAGTAAACTGGGTTTGTGGTGGGAGAGCATAGAATAGATGTTGTCAATTATGTTCCGAAAGAAAGGAGAAATCATGACAGGTAAGAGGCGTATGAACAGGAGATGGATCTATCGGTGGCTGGATGCAAGATTTGGTCAATGGTCTTAAAGACAATATTGGGTTTGCTGTGTCCTATGGTTATGATTTCAGAGAAGTACTTCACCCTTCCAGTAGCGAGTGCACGCCTGTAGCTACCGAGATGGTCTGTCCAGATCTCTCTGACAACCGTTAGTCAAGAGGACCTCCACTTGCACTCAAGCTTGCGGCAGGCAAAGACCAAACCTTGTTTAAATTCATACAAGGCAAACTGTGATGCATAATGAGATATTTAGCAACTCCCAATAACCTTTACGTAAGTAATTCATAAACTAGTTGTAGCCTCAGGAGAACTGATTGAAAAACACTTAATTATGGCTAATTAGTAATACCAACACAAGCAAATCAGGTGCCACACTTCATGGTCTAGATTAATGAGTGACATGAATATTTATCTTACACTTAAAAACCACATCATACCATCACCACTATTCTGTTTTTTAAAATGCTTACAATTAACAAACCAGCAAATAAATTAATTACAGTCAGATTGTACTGGTTTACATGAGTTAGTTATTTCTGACAGTTAATAATCTTTACTGGTTCAGGAAAACCTGTCCTTCACAGATCATATCTGCAAATAGACTTTTAAAGAAAGCATGCATGACAGTTGCAAATACCATGAAGGTATTGATAAAATCAAATTAACATATTGCTCTGTTTTCATAAATCAAGATCAGTTATGTTTATAATATATGTTTTTATTAAAGGTTAATTTCCTGAAGCTTTAATTCAACATTCAGTGGTGTGAAATAAATTAGGGTTTTTTTTTTTCATTTCTCTCATAACCATTTAAAACAAGCTACAGTAGTAAAACATGTATCTTAAGAAATCCCCAAAAAGCAGTTGAGTTTCATTACAATAGTTTTTTTTATCAGAAACAGAAACCAGAATGGAATACATAATTTTAATTGATTCTTCTTTACTGTGTGCTACATCTGAGTTGTAAATTAAATAATATTTTATGTACATGCATGTTGATGAAGTTGCATACTGGAGGATCTTTGGATTATGTACCGTATTTCTCCGAATGTAAGACGCCGTTGAATTTAAGACGCAGCCCAAATTTACCACCCTCAATTTGAGGAAAAAATAAAACACCACGCATTTACAAAGATACAACCTCAGTTAAGCTGTTGTATCATACAAAACTGACACGAAACAGTGTTGTTGTAGATTAACCATGGATCTTGTTTATAGTGCAGCGCACTGTATAATACTTAAGATGGCATCTCTATCGTACATATACCATCACTCAGTTACAGCATCACACAATCTGGCAACAGCAAACACGACACAACGTGCACAGCATGCACAAAATAGTTACAATGTAGATCAACACGTGTAAGGCCACGTGATAGCTAACATGTGTAAGGCCGTGTGTTAGCTGCAAATATAAAAGGGAAGGCGTGTGTGCACTTTCGGGGGTTCTTGGGGTTCTGTGTTCTGAGATGTGTGTTCTGTGTGAAACTGCCTGAATAAACATTTGGTTTTGTACAGTTCTCCTTGTTTAGGCTCACTTATTTCTGGACCCAAAATACATAACACAAAACTCCACAGCATCAGTTACCATGTAACCCAGCAACCACAACAGCATTGACCTGTGGTATTGCTTGGCATGTCAAAAAATACGGGGGTCTGTCTTTTCTCAGCAGTAAGACACGTTGGTGCTTGTGTATTTGGACAGACGCCTTTGTTGTCTTTTCTCGGCAGTCAATCACGATGCAGTGTGTGTACTCGGATAGCTTCTTTTGTTGGCAATTTGAATATATGCATCACTATGCTGTACTCTAATTTAAGACTCTGAATATTTTTGAGAAGCAAGAAATGATTAAAAAAGCACATCTTAAGTTCGAAGGATTATGGTATTTACTTTTAGTTGATTATGTTTGTCATTTGTATACTTCTGTGATTCTGGTTGGTTTATGCATAAGGCAAAAACAATGTTCCTTATCACCAGTGCCTGGTGCAAGATTTACAGATAGACTTCACTAATATAGATAGTGTTTCCTCCTACCCCTCTATTAACAGCAGTCATGAATACTACATTCTGGTATGATGGGCTTCTCTCAAGAGGCATCTGCAGTTTGTGTAGCAATAATGTCTACAGTCTGCATACAAGTATTTTATAATCACACTGAGCTGAACAGAGCAGTCTTTTATAGCATGTTAACATGCTGAGTTTATGAGAAAAAAAAAACTCAAGTCAATACATGTGTCAAAATATGTACTTAGCCACCTGACAAAAAGTAACTATTTATTTATTTTCTTTTCCCTTATGAGTACAGTAGATGTGTATGTATGTATCTGCGTAGAAACAAAGCAAAAAGCACTTTGGGTTTAATCTGAAATTATTTCAGCGCTTTGTACTTCAGTGATGGACTAAAGATCCAAATATTAGTCGTGTGCTAGGACTGTGACAATGTGGTTTGCAGTGTACAGGTGCAGGAGTGATGTGGTGTGTAATTACCAGACAGAGATTTGTAATCCCGTTGGAAAAGTATTTTATTTTCTTAACAATCCAAGTGTGGTGACCAAATAATGATCCCCAGCAATACACAACAATGTATCCCTCCCACAATATACAAACACAGTCACCAGTCCTGGGTGCGTGCTGTCATGCTCGTGGTGGGTGATACAGTTTATTGCTTGACAATAGTGCAGTGCTGTTCCAGGTTTTGTGCTAGCCCTTGGAGACAGCTTCGGAACTTGTTAGCCGTCTATTAATACAACAAGCAATAATTAGAGACAAAACAAAACAAACACTCACAATAGATTATCACAGTACTGCACAGGTCCTTCCGGGTTATTTTCTTGTAACCAAAGTGAAGGAACAGATTGCGGCTCTCCGTCCCGTTTTATGCCGTCACACATGACCCCTTGGTAAACGAGTGCAGCTGCCCCTCCAGTCCATGACTGCCACATCGTTTCCCTTCCGGGTTGATGAGTTAATGCACCGGAGTTCTGCCCTCTTTCTAGCTGGCCAACTTCTCTTGAGCCCTGGGAAAGAATTGTCGGGCCAACCCATACAAGGTACTCTGTTCTCGGGAGGAAGATTTACCACCAAGAATCACAGTATTTCTGTCACCGAGATGCACAAGAATCTAATAACTAGACCCTTTACCCTTTATCTAAATTGGGATTAGAAAAGGTACATTGTTCATTATTTGTTATCAGCATAATCGGAAAGTGACAGGAATAATATTGACATTACATCGGAACTAGGAGATAAATTAGATATATGGTATCCCATGTACCACCTGTGTGAGGTTTTTTCTCTCTCTCTTGCCATGCTCTTAGGTGGTCCTGGCAACAGCAGCAATGATAACAATGTCCCCTTTCGGATCCAGTAAAACCTACAAGAGTCAGGAGTTTCCTACAGTCCTCATTGTAATTCTGCTTCACAGCCAAGCAGGATTAATCTGTCCTCTGAACCAGTGGCCAGTCTGTCCCCATGCTCCCATTTGAAGATGTGAGAGATTAACCTTGTGACCCCGCAGAATGATTAGAGGAGTATTTGCCAAAAATGTTGCCATAGGGGCAGTTTATATTTGAATAGAGTACACGGAAGTCAATGCCTCAATAGTAAGACCACTTCCTCTTCTTGTTTTTTTTTTTTTATAAATGATACTTGCAAAGCAAAGGTTTCACTGAGGCTGACACATTCCATTTAAAAAAATAATGACTTGATGTTATTCAGCATAACATATTGGAAAAAAATTATAAATAAGGCATGAATGGCTTGTCTAGGTGGTACAGACTCTCATATGTTTTCATCTCTGGGGGCCTGGGTTTAAATCTGATGAGTATCATTGCCCCTTAACTTTCATAAGAACTCAATTCATACGCTTTTATAACTTGTAATATTGGTTAATTACCTTCTGCAGACCCTTTGTAATGCAAGGCAATACACCTGTAACAGTTTTCTCCAAGCACAGGGTTTCCATGTTGATCTGTCGATCTCCACTACATGGATACTTTACTCAGGAGTGTGATCCTGCTTATTTTTAGCCCCAACTTCAGGCTGAAACAATTTTTTGCTCATGTGGTTTCTGTTCAAATGATAAGTGGTAAAATAATAAGACAGGCAATATTATAATATTCTTACTCAAGAAGAGACAATTTTGTGTGGAAAGGTGACAGTCATCGATTGACAGAGCACATCATTTTGTCACTAGCTCTTGTCCTTTTGGATTTGTGAGTGTGCATAAAGAATTTAAACTACCATTTAATCACTTCTTAAATAAGAGTCAGCTTTATATGTAAATGTATTTGAATAGCGAGCAAAACAACATACTTGCAGAAACCTAAAATCAATTACTGGATTCTGCAGAGTCAACATCCTGGTTTAAAGATGCCTCCTCCTCCCCAACATTTAGCTGAAAGTCAAATGCCTTAGGGGAAATAGGGCGTCCGACGTGAACAGAAAATGTTGCCTAGAAATAGTTGCTCTGTGCATTGAATGACACATTTATTTTAGTGGACAGAAAATTTCATGTGTGCTTTTTCATGATGTGGTTTTGCACTGGACACCGCAGTTTTAAAGTTTAATGTTTCTTTTGTAAAAAGATTTGAAATGACAAAACAGTGGACATACTGCAGAACTTTGAATTGTATTTCACCAGTCATTAAATATGTTAACTGCACTTCTTGATTCGTTATCGTGCTCTACCTTTTAATTTTTAAGCATGCCTGATTGTAAATGTGATCTCTCTACCCAATGTTAAAAATACTCCCTCTGCAATAATGCCTATAATTTCGCTCCTGCCTGAGTCAACGCACCCCACCCCCCTACCCCCCTACTTTTGCCTGAACGACAACTTTACGCCCCCTGGACGTTAACTCAGCAGAATCTGGTACTTTCCCAGCTGCTGGTTCTGTACAATTGTTAGGTCTAGTGATTGTCTCTCACTGAGATAGTTTTACAGTATGACTCTGTGATTCAATGGAAATTACCCTCTTGTGAAGGTTTGTTCATCAATTAATATTGTTCCAATTGCCTAGAACATGGTTTGATTTACATAAACACATAACACATTTACAAGATAATTCTCATAAAAGTTTGCAATGGTATACATGATTGTGATCTTATGGTAAATGCATGGTTAGCACTGGAAAAACATGGTCAACTGTTACATTGTTGGGGATTCTTCTTTTTTAAAGGGGAACACTAATACAGTAGATCAGGGGTCTCCAACCCTGGTCCTGGAGAGCTACTGTGGCTGCTGGTTTTCGTTTCAACCAATCTTTTAGTTACTTAATTGAACCAATTATTGACTTACTTTGTCAAGATTAACAGGTGTTCCAGATCTTCAGCCGCTGATGATGTAGACACCTATAAAACCTGCTGCATATGGGTTCTCCGGGACCAGGGTTGGAGACCCCTGCATTAGACCAAACTTAATTTCTTAAATTTTTCATTTTTTCTTTAATTGTTGAATTGTCTGTTCACACAATTACGCCACGTTTCCCATAATGTGTTCATCCTGTATATACTGTAGGACAATATAAGACATATGGAGTTATGGTAATACTTAGTGTATTATCTAAAACCAAACTTGATTTCTTTAATCTGTTTGTGTTTATTTTTGCTCCTCTGTACATACATATGATGGCTGAACACCAAATGTATCCATGCCAGACATGTCAAATGTTACTGAGCACCCACGTGTGAAATACTGTACAGAAACAACTAAGTTGTTTGCAGCTCATGGTTATTACCACTTAGCTGCCAGGACTCTATGACAGACATTAATTTTGTTTGGGTGAGAAATGTGTGAGGATTGTATTAAGGCAAAGAGACCTCCATTCAAGTTTAAATAAAAAGTCACAGAGGAACAGCTATTTCTTGGATTTAAAAAATAGTATGTATTGTTGATGTGGCCAATTAAATCACTGTAGCTGTTCCCTTCAGTCACTGTGTGTACAATTGTACCATGTTACATGTCCTCTCTAACTTCATGAACTCTATGGAGTTCAAACAAACTGTTTTAAAATTAAAAAATAAATAAAAATGTAAAAAATCGTTCCGGAATCCAGTCACTGCAGCCACTACCACATGCTGGAGGCAATAAAACCCTTCTGTACACTAGAAACTAAATTACATAGTACAGGCAGACTAAAATAGCAATTTAACTGACTGATGGTGCGCTTCCAAACGCTCTTACAGTGCATGAAGCCAGAAAGTGTCTTCATTTCAAAAAGCAATTGATTATGGATAAATATACTGTAGGTTGCATGAGGCAATGTGGAAACTTGAATATCGGAAGCTTCAATTGACATTAACAGTTTTTTTTTTTTTTTTTTTTTTTTTTACCTTTTTGATAATGTTTATAATGAGTACTCAGAAGTTGAATTGTATTTTTTTTTAATATACAGCATAGCCTGTGGTATAGAGTTTTGAAATGAGTCATTAATCACATTTAGAGGAATCAAGTATTTTTACAACGTATTACCAGAGATACCTCAGATTACCATAGATTTTACAAATGAAGGTAAAACACTTTAACTGCTTTATGTGTTTATAGTGCCTTTGCCAGAAGCAAGGACATTATAGTTACAGTATAACTGCACACCTGCCCCTGAAATCAGTTGAACTCTGGATATATCAAACAGTACACACACCGTACAAACCACACACAAAATCATGGGGACAGAAAAAAATGTCTGTTAATACTGTAAGTTGTTCAAAGCGTAACACAAAATTCTGTAACTCATAGGTCTGGTTCCATTCGCATTGATCACGCAATTAAGCCAGACAATTCAAAACAATGTTGTTGGCTATATATATATATATATATATCTATATATATATATATATATATATATATATATATATATATATATATATATATATAATATTTTGCTATACAGAGTTTTTACCTTGTGAAGTATTACATGTTTATTTTTGTTAATTTAGGGATCTTTTAATTACATTATCTCCCTCATAAACTTAAACTTTTATGTTTCCTTGCTCTACTTCTTTTTGAAGTAGGTAATTTATTTTACCAATTAAAATAACATTGTTTTAATCTACTGTAGTTCTCTCGTTTTGCGCCACGTCTCTCATCTGCTTTTCAAGCATTCTCACTGCAGTGTGTATTTCCCCATTTTCTAGCTAATGCATTTCTTATTTACTTTAGTTAAGCAAGACTGACACTATTTAAATCTTTCCCGTTAGACAGAGCTAACGCTATTGGTTCTTTTTATTTTACTGGATTTGCTTGGTCTTGTGTAATTTCTGGTGAATTAGACCCGAAAGAACATTTTCATTATAGAAATATTGGTGCCATGCTCAAATACATGTTTCACATAGTGTTCATCTTTTATATACGGTAATATAAAAAATATATAATATATATGAGTATATCTGTATATATGAGTTCACGATAATACATATTAATCTAAGCACTGGAGTGGGATTGTTGATTTTGAATTTAGCTGCTCTGCAAGTAGATTCCTGGGTTTCAAATGCATTATGGTTAACTGAGGACTGAAAAACAAATGTTCTTTAAACATTGGCAGACTTTTACAACACTCAATTATCTTTTCTCATCAGCCTTGCTTATTAAGCTTTAATAATTGTGTTCTGTCCAAGCTGTATAGCTCACCTTTCGTTTGCCATTCCCCATATCATCAAATAATATATATATATATATATATATATATATATATATATATATATATATATATATATATATATATATATAAAAAGGTAAAAGATAAAAGAAAAACAAAGGACTAAAATATAGCATGTGAAATATGACCATACAATGTATTGTAAAAGGAAGGTTTAAAACCTGAAAGAAAATGTGGTCATTAATTAATTAACATTGTTTTACTTTCTAACATACTTTGTGTTAGCTATACATTTTTACACTTTTGTGAATTTTTTTTTTTTAAAACATAACAATATTGCCATCACACACACAATAATGATTCTTGAAGCACCTCTTAGGTTAGTATCCAATGGACGCTCTGTATTCCTACACACTGAGCCTGGCAAAATTGCATATCCCCAGATACTCATCTTTCAGACTACATTATGGTTACTCATAAGGGCAACACTGCACTGGAAAAGGTTATAGTGATAACAGTTTTTATCAATTTCTTTTTTGCATTGCCCATAAAGCTGGAGTGCTGGAAACAAACAAATACATAAATTAATCTCATTTGACAACTGGTATTATCGAGGGGTTACTGCTGCTCAATATTATATATGAAGGTAAGGATTTTTCTTGTAATTTCCAGTTAAATTCCATATGCTCTTCGTTAAATTGTATCCATTGGGATCCTCTAAATTGAAATCATGACTGTGACAGAAAACATTAATGGAAAGCAGCAATGAGGAGCATGGAGGGAAAATAATATATCGGCTGAACAATATGCTTCATTCCCAGCCTCTGAAGCCTAGTCTGTGTATGTACTAAAGTCCCACTGATTCATTAGACTGATTCATGTGTGATTTCCCTGATACTGTATGTATAGGGCCCTGCGAAAATCACGATTTCACGGCTGCGCGGAAATCGTGAAATTAGCCCAATACCGTGATTTTTACGATATTCTTAAGAAATCAAAATAATTTCATAATTATTTGTATTTCATACAAAAAAAATCACATTAACAAAACTGTACAGCTTTGATATGCTCCTGCGTGTTACAAGCTATTGTAACGTGCTTGAATAACTTTGATGTTAATTTTGATGTCAGTGCATTGATCTATGTATTTGCTCTTTAAAAAAAAAAAAAAAAAAAAATCTGTACACGTAATGTATAACATTTCCGTGCACATTCCGCAAAATATTTTACCCGTGACACTGTCGTGAATTAAAAAAATTACGAGATTATGTATGTATTGAATACATCTACACTTTCAGACACAATCATAA